>NW_025765746.1:0-107500 GCF_003918875.1 Haliotis rubra
GAAGATAACAGTTGAAAGTGAATGGTGACTTGTGAATTGGTGACAGTTCTGTTGAATTTGTGTTTTGTCAGTTTTGTAGGACATTATATGATTAATATGTCTGACAGAAGTGGCAATAGTGAATTTGATTGTAGGACATATGATGAACTTGGTATTGCACCAGTGTACAGACATGATGTTCTAGACTATGATGAGACTGAATTTAGTCAACGCCCTACTACACAACGGGTCCTAACGGAGAAAGGAAGGGCTGAACGCTTGTGTGTGGCTCTGGTGGAGAAGGGTGCTACTTAGTGCACTCGCTGCTGTAGGACCAAGTGTAAAATGAACTCACTAGACTGTTGAATGATTCTAATGCTGACAATTTACACTCTTCTGATTAAATCATGTTTTAGTAGATATCATGATTTGTGTTTCAGCTATGAGAAATGTGTGTTGGAATCTTACACTAGGGGAGATGGAGTCTCCAGAGGAAGTAACATATCTATACTGGTTCAGGCTAAAGAGAGGTTACATGGCAATGAAAGAATTCGGGAGCAGGTGTTGATTCAATCAAGACACAGGAACGCGGAGTTATTAGCGAAATTGAATATGATTCAGTGTCCTACAGGGGTTCACAGCAATGTTTCATAGATCTAAAGGTGGGAAGTCTATCACTTTGTCTTAATATGCAGCCTTACCAAATCTGCTCGCATTCCTTTGAGAAAGCAAAACTTTGCAGAATTGATTGCAGAGCATTCTATGATGGATGCTGCACAGAAGGTCAAGGAGTTACAGCTGGACATTGAGATAGCCAAGGTACAGGCATCGCGAGAAAGTTTCGCCACTGCAGAAAATGATGACATTGAAATGACAGCTGTGAAAGATGAGCTCAAGGTAAGCGACCAGATGAACAGACTTTACCTTGTAAAGACACAGAGTATTTCCAGAAAGCATACATATCCACTGGGCGAGTACTACCTTTTAAATCAGAGCCACATCCCAGTGAGTATGTGTTTTCATCCAGCTACTTCCAGTAACTACCCCCAGGCACCTCCCTACCAGTACACTACAGAGTCTGTTAATATGAATCAGGGCAAAGTGCAAGTAATATCATGACAGAAGTTTATAGGGCAGATGACAAGTGCAACAAGTTATTAAGCACAGACAAAAGTTCCTACATTCAAAGGGGATCCTATGGAATTTGGACAATTTATCATGTCTTTTGATGCTCGCATTGTACCAATAATAATAAATAATGATGCTGACAGATTGTACTATCTTGCCAGCAGCTTGAGGCAGGCTAAGGACTTGATATCAGGTCAGCTGTTTATATATAGAGCCTACAGAGGGATACAGGACTGCATCGTCAGCTCTGCATAATGAATATGGTGACCCATATAGTGTTTCCCCCAGAAGCTATCTGAGCAGTACTTTCTTGGCCGACAATCAAGAATGATGACAACATTGACTCCAAACAGTTATCTGTCTTGTTGTTTAAATGCTACCTTTCATGTTATGCATAGCATCTCTCTCACATGTCGGGTAAGCTGAATCACGCTCCAAACCTACAGGCCATTGTACAGAAGCTGCCTTTCAATCTTGCAGAACAAATGGAGAGACAAGGCCCCACAAAACTTAGAATGGGTGGACAAAGGAATTGTTGATTTCAAGGCATTAGTGGATTTTGTTGATTTTGCAGCCAAGCCAGCTTAATGAGCCCATTTTGGTAAGGAAGCCCTGACATTAATAACGAATCGACAAAAACGCCGAAGAGGAAAACAAAGGAAAGCAACCAGTCTTCACTGGAAGGCAAAGAATTCAGCAGTTTTGTAGCAGGAGTAAACAGCAAATGGAACAGAAAAAATGGTAAGTACGCCCAAGGACAATGAGAAATGGTTCTGTTATTTCTGCAAGTCAAACGCATGATATGGTGACAATTCTCAGAATCTTTTAAAACAGAAGTCTCTAGCAGAGAGAAGAGCTTACCTTCGTGGACAACAACAGGTGCTTCTAGCTGCTAGCGCGGTGCTAATCCATACTTCCAGGGGATGTCTGAAACATCGTGGTTTGTGCAGTCTGTGAATTCATGCGCCATCCCACAGCCTTACATGATTACAACTACAAGCCTGAAGATCTCTCCAAAGACAAGTAGTAAAGTACTGTCTGATCCAGTAATCAAGAGACAAGTGTGGAGACAGCCTGGGTGTAAATGTCACTCAGGACAGGTGTCATAGAAACAGTTCTGCAGCCTATCAATTCTTGTCAAAGGGTAACCTGGAAGCGTGCTCAAGATTGTAAGGTAATCACGATGTATGCCTTTCTAGATAATGGAGGCTAATAGGATGCTTTATCACCAATGACTCTTGGAAGCAGAGACTGGATGCTAAAGCTGCTATGAAGTCCACACTGAAGCTACTACCATGAACAGAACGGAAGTGATTGATACTGATGTTATACATGATCTCATCATCACTGACCTGTCTGATGACAATCTTCTTCCCAAGACATTCTTGTCGATGATCGCCATGCCTGTGGTGACTCACAGTCATATCCCTCCAAAGCGTCAACTTCTACAAAATGGAAGCATTCTCAAGGTATAGTTGATACATTGCCTCCATACCAAACCAAACATTGACATTGGACTCCTGATAAAGATCAATTGTCTCTTCTGCACACCAGCCACTTGAAGTAAGGTCAGGCAGTTGTCAGGATCTGTTTGCTGTTTCGCCATCGCATTATTGGTTTGGACAATCAACGGCCTTTATACTAGGTGAAGCACAACAAGAAGACAATACAGTGGTGTGTGCAATAGAATTCTTCTGGGCGTCCAGTCACAACAGCTAATGAGTGCTTTGTCAGAAACAGTTCTCAAGATGTTTGAACAGGACTTTACTAGTCAAGGTGTAAACGACCCTGGTGAATTGGGACTCTCAGTGGAGGATGAGAGATTTATGGAAATTGTTAAAGGTCAACACTGTTTCATTGATGGACATTTCCAAGTTCCACTTACCTTTAAGAAGTTTGATCAGACTATGCCATACAATCGCGGAGGCTTGCTGTCAAGAGGCTTTTGGGTCAAAAGAGTTCGCTGGATGACACAGTATCACAGAGATTATGTAATGTTTGTAGTAATTTTCTCCAAGAAAGAATATGCACGCATAAGATCCCTTCTGCTGAACTGAACACACAACCTGGACTGGCATGGTACCCTAATACCTCACCATGGCATTTACCATCCGAGAAGAAACCAACAAAGATCAGGGTGGTCTTCGAGTCAGTGGAAATGCGTAAAATGTAAAGGTCTGAGTTTAAATGATGTACTGCTTCAGGGTCCCGACTTCCGCGAATTCCATTGTTAACGCTCATGGGTGAATATAGATGCTATGTTTCACCAGGTCAAGGTTGCCAGCTGAGCATCAGGACTTCTTTCAGCTTTGTTTGGTGGCCAAATGGAGATCTAGACGCAGAACTGGAGGAATACTGCATGACGGTCTCAGGTCTTTGGGCTTGTCATCAATTCCATCTCCATCGCTAACTTCACAGACTCAAGGCAAACCCGCTGACAAGGTTGAAAAGAAATAAGGATGAAAGCGTGACAGAAACTCCTGAAGAAACTTCATGTAGACGATTTGTCTTAAGTCTGTGGGTACTGAGGAAAACTACCATCAAACTTATCACAGACTTAGTCAGCAAGCATGGAAGGCGGATTCAAACTGGCAAAGTTTGTCAGTAACAGCAAAGCAGTGGGTTTTGTCTATCCCTCCTGAAGACAGATCTAAAGATATTCAAGCAATAGATATGGACTATGACAAGTTGCCTGTAGAACGAGCACTTGATTACAGTGGCATACCTAATCGGACACATTTGAATATGCAGTTGTATTACTCAGACAAAAGCCTTGACCAAGCTTAGAGTATATTGCTCCATTACCAAATGTCTTCACTATGTAACGATCCTCTTTGGACTAGTATCACCTGTGCTCCTGCCAGCCAAGAAGATATTACAGGACTTGTGTTCAAAGACCAATCCACTTGACTGGGACGACATTGTCAGTGAAGAGAATCAGCAACTCTGAAACAGTGGCTTGCAAACCTCAATCCTCTCAGGTCGCTTGAAAATTGATCGCTGTAATGGTGCCTGATTATTTCGCAACATTGTCTCAAAGCAGCTCTGTGTATTTTCCACGATGCCAGCACAAACGGATATGGATGTTCAGCCTACATTAGGCTTTCTGGACAACTGCAACAACATCCATACAGTAACTTCCTCATGGGCAAGTCACGTTTAGCACCTATGGAAAACCCCAGAGTATTCCCGAATTCTGCGAATTTAATTGGCGGACTACAGTAAGTGGCGGCTTTAAGATCGGACGACAACTGCTATGTGAACTGGACATTGACGATGAGAATATCACCTACTTCACAGACTCAACCACAGTCCTTCACTACATCGTGCGAGTGAGCACAGAAGATTTCCTGTCTTCGTAGCAAACAGGGTTAGAAGATACAAATACGAGACTTTTCTACTCCCTCAGCAATGGTTCTACGTGGATTCAAACAGCAATCCAGCAGATATCGCTCAAGAGGGAAGCAGTTGTGAAGGCCTAGTGAAGTCAGCAACATGGTTTGAAGGTCCACGATTCATGAGACTACCTTATTCAGAATGGCCATCCCAGCCTGCTGACACTTTGTATGACAAAGACCACACTGAGGCCGAGGAGTGTGTCGCTATTGTGAGTGTGGTAAAACAGTCTCAAAGTTCAAGTTGTGGTGGTTTGATGAAGCTGATAAACTACTACTCCTCTTGGTATCACCTGAAACGAGCTGTTGCAGTCTACCAACGATTAGCCAAAATCTTGTATCAGAGAAATATGAAACGTGATATCAAATCCTCACTAACTGATCAGAAGTTCACTGTTACACAGAACTGAAAGATGCTGAAACATCTATTGTGAGATTCATACAATCAGAACATTACAGGTCAGAGATAAACGACTTGAGGAAATCTGGGTCAGTGAATAGGAATAGTGGAATTCTGCAGATTGAGCCCATTTCTTCATGACGGACTACTACATGTTGGAGGTCGTCTATCACGAGCGCGATATCTGAAGATATGAAGCATCCTATTCTGATCCCTTGTACCAGTCCTATCGGTATCTTGATCATCAGAGAGATTCATGAGAATTCTGGACATATTGGACGTTCACAGGTACTGTCGTTCACTTTGAGACAGCTATTGGATAACGAAGGCAAATAGCACAGTCCGCGAAGCGCCATCAACAAATGTACAACATGTCGAAGATATAAGAGGCAGACAAGTACTCAGCTCATGTCGGACTTACCAGAGAAAAGAGTTAATCCAGCTCCTCCATTTGCATATTGTGGGTGTGGATTTCTTCGCCCACATACAGTGAAAGAAGGAAGAAAAGCGTGAAAACGCTACGGGCTCTCTTCACTTGTTTCACCAGTCGAGCTATCCATATCGAAGTAGCAAATTCCTTGAGCACAGATTCTTTCATACAGGCCTTCGCGCCGTTTCATCGCAAGAAGAGGACCTGTACAGGAAATCCATTGTGATAATGGTACAAACTTCACCGGGCAGCAAAAGAACTTGAACAATCTGTACAAGAAATGGATCAGTCTAGATTACATGAGTACTTGCTGAAAAGCAACATTTCCTGGAAGTTTAACCCACCAACAGCTAGTCACATGGGCGTGGCGGTGGGAGCTAATTTATTCCGTGCGGCGCATTGTTCTTAATCCCCTACCGAGAGTTTGGAGAGCTTAATAGATGATGAGTCCTACAGAACACTGCTGACTGAAGTTGAAGGTATTGTAAATTCCTCGACCCTTGACAACGCCGTCCTGATGATCCGCTTTGATCTCCAGCCTCTAACGCCAAATCACCTCCTCATGGTGAAAACACAAGTCTTTATTCCCTCCGCCTGGAACATTTCAGAGGAATGATGTCTATATGCTGCCAACGCTGGAGATGTGTTCAACATTTGACCAACCTTTTCTGGACAAGGTGGAAAAATGAGTATCTCCTTACCTTACAAAATCGTCTAAAAGTGGAATGTTCAAACGTAACTTTGAAGTAGGAGACATTGTACTGCTGAAAGATGAGTCTTTACCCGAACCTACTGGTCTATGGGACGATCGTGAGAAACGGAGCCTGATCAGCAAGGTTATGTCCTAACTGTAACCTGTGAAGACGCAGGGGTCTACGTTACGCAGGCCTATCCACAAGCTTGTGTTGTTGCTTGCAGGCAACCAGTGAATTTGTGTGTTTTCTGCTTGAATTTCCAGCTTTAATGTAGTATTTAGCCTTTATTTTTTGTGTTAAACATGTTATATATGTTTAAGAGGCCGAGTATGTAAAGGCTAAACCATATTTTTTCACTTTTGTACAAAATGCTTATTACAATCATCTATAAGCATATTTATGTTTCCAAAATCATCATCTACAATCAATTACATCTCCAATAAGTTAATTCACTTCTTTAGATGAGTAAATCAAAACATTGATTCTACTCCTTATTGTAATCAAAACAAAAGCACATGTCATTGTTTACAAACATGGGGTCAGCTGACCTAATTTGCATATCATCACCACCACCTGGTGGCTGTTGTTTCAAATTTGTTACCTGGCTGAAGTCACTGACTCTCCATATTGGTCATGCACCTGGTCCAAGTGGGAACACAAGGTGTAAGTAACAATTTTGCTGTATCCTACCATAATGTTTTAGAGAAAGTGTAATGTAATGAATATCTGCTATTTTGGTGTTTATTATGTTTTTTGGTAGGAAATGTGTAATTTGAAGGAAATTTCATGTGAACTGTCTATTTCTGTTATTTGCATTGTTTTCATGACTGAGCCTAGATGAAATAACGAATATGGTTCTGTAACAGTGTATAAGGCCTAAAATGAGTAAAATTATGTAAAAGGCTTTTTTCATATCTGTATTGATATGAGTTTGTGTTTGTATAACTGAGGTTCTTTTGTTTGTTTTATTGTAGTTTTGAACCTCGTCTACATGTGGTATGAATAAATTCTGGTATGAAGTTTCTCGCATTTGTGTTCTTGCTGCTACAATGTAGGTTGACAAATCATCAAACAAGTCAAACAATGTAGGGTGACAAATCATCAAACAAGTCACAGTATCTGAGCACCCTTTAATCACCCTCATACACAGCTGGAACTCCCAAGGGTGAATGAAAGTGTCCATCATATTGGCCATAAGAGGTTTCAGGTTTCAAAATGATCAAAGATTACAGGAAAAATAAAAAAAGGTCAAAATTAGAAAATTTGAAAAAAGAAATATACACAGTAGTATTAACTGATCTTGTGAGGTGTGGGGCTGATAGAGTAGTGTGTGTTCATTCTGTTCACCTTGTGAGGTGTGGGGCTGATAGAGTAGTGTGTGTTCATTCTGTTCACCTTGTGAGGTCTGGGGCTGATAGAGTAGTGTGTGTTTATTCTGTTCACCTTGTGAGGTGAGGGGCTGATAGAGTAGTGTGTGTTCATTCTGTTCACCTTGTGAGGTGTGGGGCTGATAGAGTAGTGTGTGTTTATTCTGTTCACCTTGTGAGGTCTGGGGCTGATAGAGTAGTGTGTGTTCATTCTGTTCACCTTGTGAGGTCTGGGGCTGATAGAGTAGTGTATGTTCATTCTGTTCACCTTGTGAGGTATGGAGCTGATAGAGTAGTGTGTGTTCATTCGGTTCACCTTGTGAGGTCTGGGGCTGATAGAGTAGTGTGTGTTCATTCTGTTCACCTTGTGAGGTCTGGGGCTGATAGAGTAGTGTGTGTTCATTCTGTTCACCTTGTGAGGTATGGAGCTGATAGAGTAGTGTGTGTTCATTCTGTTCACCTTGTGAGGTGTGGGGCTGATAGAGTAGTGTGTGTTCATTCTGTTCACCTTGTGAGGTGTGGGGCTGATAGAGTAGTGTGTGTTTATTCTGTTCACCTTGTGAGGTATGGAGCTGATAGAGTAGTGAGTGTTCATTCTGTTCACCTTGTGAGGTGTGGGGCTGATAGAGTAGTGTGTGTACATTCTGTTCACCTTGTCAGGTGTGGGACTGACAGAGTAGTGTGTGTTCATTCTGTTCACCTTGTGAGGTGTGGGGCTGATAGAGTAGTGTGTGTTCATTCTGTTCACCTTGTGAGGTGTGGGGCTGATACAGTAGTGTGTGTTCATTCTGTTCACCTTGTGAGGTGTGGGGCTGATAGAGTAGTGTGTGTTCATTCTGTTCACCTTGTGAGGTCTGGGGCTGATAGAGTAGTGTGTGTTCATTCTGTTCACCTTGTGAGGTGTGGGGCTGATAGAGTAGTGTGTGTTCATTCTGTTCACCTTGTGAGGTGTGGGGCTGATAGAGTAGTGTGTGTTCATTCTGTTCACCTTGTGAGGTGTGGGGCTGATAGAGTAGTGTGTGTTCATTCTGTTCACCTTGTGAGGGTCTTGGGGCTGATAGAGTAGTGTGTGTTCATTCTGTTCACCTTGTGAGGTGATAGAGGGCTGATAGAGTAGTGTGTGTTCATTCTGTTCACCTTGTGAGGTATGGGGCTGATAGAGTAGTGTGTGTTCATTCTGTTCACCTTGTGAGGTGTGGGGCTGATAGAGTAGTGTGTGTTCATTCTGTTCACCTTGTGAGGTCTGGGGCTGATAGAGTAGTGTGTGTTCATTCTGTTCACCTTGTGAGGTCTGGGGCTGATAGAGTAGTGTGTGTTCATTCTGTTCACCTTGTGAGGTGTGGGGCTGATAGGAGTAGTGTGTGTTCATTCTGTTCACCTTGTGAGGTGTGGGGCTGATAGAGTAGTGTGTGTTCATTCTGTTCACCTTGTGAGTGGTGGGGCTGATAGAGTAGTGTGTGTTCATTCTGTTCACCTTGTGAGGTGTGGGGCTGATAGAGTAGTGTGTGTTCATTCTGTTCACCTTGTGAGGTCTGTGGGCTGATAGAGTAGTGTGTGTTCATTCTGTTCACCTTGTGAGGTCTGGGGCTGATAGAGTAGTGTGTGTTCATTCTGTTCACCTTGTGAGGTGTGGGGCTGATAGAGTAGTGTGTGTTCATTCTGTTCACCTTGTGAGGTGTGGGGCTGATAGAGTAGTGTGTGTTCATTCTGTTCACCTTGTGAGGTGTGGGGGCTGATAGAGTAGTGTGTGTTCATTCTGTTCACCTTGTGAGGTGTGGGGGCTGATGAGGTGTGGGGCTGATAGAGTAGTGTGTTCATTCTGTTCACCTTGTGAGGTGTGGGGCTGATAGAGTAGTGTGTGTTCATTCTGTTCACCTTGTGAGGTGTGGGGCTGATAGAGTAGTGTGTGTTCATTCTGTTCACCTTGTGAGGGTGTGGGGCTGATAGAGTAGTGTGTGTTCATTCTGTTCACCTTGTGAGGTGTGGGGCTGATAGAGTAGTGTGTGTTCATTCTGTTCACCTTGTGAGGTGTGGGGCTGATAGAGTAGTGTGTGTTCATTCTGTTCACCTTGTGAGGTGTGGGGCTGATAGAGTAGTGTGTGTTCATTCTGTTCACCTTGTGAGGTGTGGGGCTGATAGAGTAGTGTGTGTTCATTCTGTTCACCTTGTGAGGTGTGGGGCTGATAGAGTAGTGTGTGTTCATTCTGTTCACCTTGTGAGGGTGTGGGGCTGATAGAGTAGTGTGTGTTCATTCTGTTCACCTTGTGAGGTGTGGGGCTGATAGAGTAGTGTGTGTTCATTCTGTTCACCTTGTGAGGTGTGGGGCTGATAGAGTAGTGTGTGTTCATTCTGTTCACCTTGTGAGGTGTGGGGCTGATAGAGTAGTGTGTGTTCATTCTGTTCACCTTGTGAGGTGTGGGGCTGATAGAGTAGTGTGTGTTCATTCTGTTCACCTTGTGAGGTGTGGGGCTGATAGAGTAGTGTGTGTTCATTCTGTTCACCTTGTGAGGTGTGGGGCTGATAGAGTAGTGTGTGTTCATTCTGTTCACCTTGTGAGGTGTGGGGCTGATAGAGTAGTGTGTGTTCATTCTGTTCACCTTGTGAGGTGTGGGGCTGATAGAGTAGTGTGTGTTCATTCTGTTCACCTTGTGAGGTGTGGGGCTGATAGAGTAGTGTGTGTTCATTCTGTTCACCTTGTGAGGTGTGGGGCTGATAGAGTAGTGTGTGTTCATTCTGTTCACCTTGTGAGGTGTGGGGCTGATAGAGTAGTGTGTGTTCATTCTGTTCACCTTGTGAGGTGTGGGGCTGATAGAGTAGTGTGTGTTCATTCTGTTCACCTTGTGAGGTGTGGGGCTGATAGAGTAGTGTGTGTTCATTCTGTTCACCTTGTGAGGTGTGGGGCTGATAGAGTAGTGTGTGTTCATTCTGTTCACCTTGTGAGGTGTGGGGCTGATAGAGTAGTGTGTGTTCATTCTGTTCACCTTGTGAGGTGTGGGGCTGATAGAGTAGTGTGTGTTCATTCTGTTCACCTTGTGAGGTGTGGGGCTGATAGAGTAGTGTGTGTTCATTCTGTTCACCTTGTGAGGTGTGGGGCTGAGTAGTGTGTGTTCAAGAGTAGTGTGTGTTCATTCTGTTCACCTTGTGAGGTGTGGGGCTGATAGAGTAGTGTGTGTGTGTTCAGTTCTGTTCATTCTGTTCACCTTGTGAGGTGTGGGGCTGATAGAGTAGTGTGTGTTCATTCTGTTCACCTTGTGAGGTGTGGGGCTGATAAGAGTAGTGTGTGTTCATTCTGTTCACCTTGTGAGGTGTGGGGCTGATAGAGTAGTGTGTGTTCATTCTGTTCACCTTGTGAGGTGTGGGGCTGATAGAGTAGTGTGTGTTCATTCTGTTCACCTTGTGAGGTGTGGGGCTGAGTAGTTCACTGTTCCAGGTTTGGTAACATCATTGTGTTCACTGTTCTGTGGGGTTAGGTAACATTCAACCTCAGTCAGTCTCCTGTTCACCTTTTCAGGTTGTGTAACATCATTAAACCTCCAGTCTTGATATCAATAGTGTGTGTCCATCATTTCATCTTGTGTCACTATGTGAGGCTCAAATTGTTCCAGATTTATTTCACCAGTCAATATAATTCAATGATTGTCCATCCATATATTTCATCTTGTAGAGGTATATTTGAGACTCAAATTGTTCCAGATTTATTTCACAACTTTAGCTTTTTGTCTTCTTTTAACCATTACATATGAAAGACGATGTGTGGTTAGTCTTAAGCAGAACACCAAATTCGTTCATAAAAACTTGTGGTTAATTAATACCGAGAAGCAGTGAAAGTTGCCAAAAAGTCACCTGTTTTACTCTAAGTTGCAACTTGTAGAAACCACAGAGATAGTTACATTAACTCTGTCGCCAGAACATACCAGCCGAACCGGACGTGGCGATCATGTGAGGAAGGATTTTCAGTTAGTTGTATATAAAGTGAGTAACAAGCTTTGTCATTTTGTTGATTTCTTGCGCCAACGAAGACATGTACCGAATCGTTATGCTGCCATCAATATTGCTCCTACATATTTTACTAACAGTAGAAAGTAGTTTTGATTTTGTAGCTCAGTGAAAACAAAACCTAAATAGCATTTATTCTCATACTGGTGGATGTTCGCGTGACAGGGCATCTATTATTTTAAAAATCCATGACGTCGCGGTTCTAAAGTCTGTTAAAGAATTAATGAGATTTAAATATGTATTTGAATCATGACCAAAAGGATTTTGCAGGACACAACTTGTTACGTAACGATTTCTTCCACAGAAGCAAGGTGGGGGTCGAAGTAACAATACTGCGCGATAAATTTCTTGCTATATTCACGTGGTTAACGTTCACTCACCAGTATGTAGATACTAGTCAATGTACGTCTTTATATTCCTAATTAGTTTATTATCATATTCATGGGTACAATGTGTGAAGCCCATTTCTGGTGTCCCCCGCCGTGATTTTGCTGGAATATTGCTAAAAGCGGCGTAAAACCAAACTCAGTCAGTCAGTTATTATCATATTTGTATGCATTTTGAAACTTAGTAAGCAGCACGCGATCTGCTTATACTTACAGTGAATTTATAACATGACTGTAATATCTTGACATTTTATAGTTTGCCAATGTGATCAGAATTATGACACATTCCCCGAAAGTGTATGTTGTCTGTCTCATTATACTTCACGGCGAAAACAATGATTCTGTTGAATTCTATGACAAATGAATAAAACAAAATGCAAAATATTAAAATTAAAACAGATTAAAGTTATAGCAAGAACGTCAGGCTATTGTTCGAGGAATGTATCCATCAATATCCACATAATGGAACGTCATGCCATTCACCTGCAGCTGTTTCAAGTGAGTGTCTTTTAAGTCTAATATGCGAAAAAGGAATATATCGTTTCAGGTTTTTCACATTGATGTATAGTCTCATTGGTCACCCAAGATAACACACCTGGCAACTAATTGCATAATGTCCGCCATTCTTTAGAAAAGTAATTTAGTTAGCCAATAATGAGGAATCAATCAATCCTTTGAAAGATGGACGTTGTTTTTTACACAGACACTTTATGACAGAGTGTACTCAGTATAGATTAGTAAATCTACATACAGAAACACTACCTTTGACAATCCGCTGTGCAAGATAAAAGTAATTAATCAATCAGCGTTAAATATGAAATAAAAAAATTTAGACTTGATGGAACTTCGATAAGCAATTGTCGAAATGTTGGCAAGAAATATGGCTTCCTTTACTTAGTCAACTCAAGAACTCGATTGTGATTTGGATCAGGTCACATACGACTAAATGGTTCATTATCGTAATGTATGAAATATTATCTTTGCATGAACAATATGAACCACAAATATATCCAGCAATGTCAACGACTCAAGATAACTTCCAAAGCGTATTTAGAAGTATTCGAATATTATTGCAAGAAATCCAATGATTGGAAGTTCTATTTAAAGTTTGTTATTGAAAATTGCTTTTGATATTTGTACCACTGAAAACAATACAGTGGGGGATAGTGAGTCATTTTGCATTTATAGGAATTCTCTGACCAGATTTGGTGCACAGTTTGAGTGAAGTTCTTTGTTTAGTTCTAGAGTTATTAGAGTTACAAGACAGCCTATGACCAAAAGAAAATCGACAATATTTTTCAGCCAACTTTTAAGGACGATATTTACATGATACTATGATGCTGTTGAGTGGATAAATTGTCAACACAATATTTTTGGAAACTGTTTTTTAAAAGGTTTTCAAGTCAGTATAGGATAGATTACTTATGTATGAGGTAATTTAAGTTAATCATCTGATGTAAACAATTTTACACTTAGAATGTCAAGATATTTAACTCTGAATGAAGAGATGTGGATTTCGTTAGATCCAACAAAAGAAGTTTGTAAAGAAAGTTGGATATATAGAACGCTTAATAGGATATGTTGGGATACATTGATGTACATTGCCAACCTAAAATTATATGAACTTGTTAATTTTGCTTCTTTGATATTAGCATATCTACACCTTGCAAATTGATATTTATTCTTCTATTTTTTATGCCTTATTGTTATCAAGAGTACAATATCACTTAGAAAGTTCCTGATGTTTCCCTTAATTTCTACATTTCCAGCATTCCATTGGGGCAGTGTTGGAAAAACTGAGGATGACTAACTGATCTTGACCTGCAACAGGTATGTGTAATTCAAACCCTTCAGTAAATGATGTACATAAAATTATCCAAATAATGTAAATCCTATGAATCAGAAAAATACATAAAAAAATTACACAACCACTATTTTCGTAACTTCCAACTGGAAATATTTTCCACTAATACACATCTCCTTTCAGAAGCAGTTTGGCGGTTTTGGACCTAACAAGAGGGTTCGCTCACCTAGAAGACAAAGAAGTGGGAAAGCAGAGGCGTTTGTCCGCAAAGAACAACAAAAGATTCAGATGTGTAAGTAAATTCTAATCGTTCTCAATTCTAATGTTACACAGGTTAAACCTTAAGGAAAACCTTATTTGAAGAAAAATCAAGTTAATGTAATTTCTTGAAAATGTACACTGATATTCCAAAGAACTTTCAAAATAAACACTGTTTAATACGTGCAGTGTATAATTAGAAATATGCAGCTAAAAGAGTTTTAAATAGTACATAGTAAAGCGCCAATGTACATTATGTGTTGGTCTGGACATATTTCACCTTGCACACATCAATTAACAATTTATTAACAACACCCCACTAAATAGTAGCTGCAAACACATTGTCAATAGCAGTATGAGATATTAGTTATGGAGGTCCGCCTATGACCCCATTCAATATCTTGTCTGCCAGAATGACCCCACATTATTTTTTAAACCCCAAAAATTCTTTTCACATTATTTTCAAAATAATGGATAAGTCGTAGTTCTATACATATAATATCAAAGCATTATGTATGTAACATTCAGAAAATAAGTTATAGCTTTCACATGAGAATTTATAATAAATAGGCAATGATAGTATGAATTTAGTGTGCATTCCTAAGAGATGTTATTAATTCAATGTCAATGTTTTCTATAAGTCACAACTGTTATTTAGTGAAAGAAAATCTTTTTTTGTCAGTCATCAAATGTCCAACCCAAGCTAAGGAAATATGTCCTCTCGCTTGTCTCTCTACTCTTACAAATTTCACTAAGTTCTTCTGCGATTGAAACTTTTATCACTTTTCAGGTCAAATGATCAGTTTTGATTTATTGAACTTCGTGCTTATTGGACAGTGGTTACAGTTTATTTTTCCTCAAGCTTAAGGAACATTGGACAGTTTTCCTTTCTCCAGCAATCGATATTGTTGACGAATGCTTGTTTGTACTGATTGTTTATTGTTTTTATTGTGGAAATTTCTAACATTGACTGGCCGGAGAAGAAAAAGCCAAATAATATGGATTCATCTAAATTGATGAGTTTAGGAAAACATTCCATACTCACTGCTATTTATTCCCTTATTGCTTTTAATTATTTATGCATTTTGAAAATTCAGTTTTATTAATGTGAACATTCCAAATATCATTTGTTTATCAGCAAATTGTTGAATGTAAATAAATCTATCATGACTTTGTGTTTTTTTCTGTTATTTGTCATCCTGACGGTTTTACCATTGTGCAATTGTATAAAATACCTGATTTGGTATGTGTGTTGCATGAAACACAACCTCTTTTCTGGAGGAGCTGGTAAGGGGCCGGCACAACAGATTCAGTTTCATGGAAACCAGGTTATAACCTGGAAGCTAGGTTGGAAACAACAATAAATTAAGCACAAGCAGGAGCCTCCATGGACGAGTGGGTAAAGTCCTGACATGGATACCATCCAGATACTGGTGCAAAATGTAGTTTCAGTTTTAATGGAAACTAGGTTATAACTTGGAAACTAGGGTTGAAACCTAAACCTAAAACAACAGGTTGAAACCTAAAACGGAAACATAAACCAGGTTGAAACCTACAATAAACTGAAACATGGAAACCAGGTTGAAACCTACAATAAAGGGAAACATGGAAACCAGGTTGAAACCTACAATAAACGAAAACACGGAAACCAGCTGGATCTGGCTTGGAGGAATGGGTAATGAATCGCACTGGAAACCAGCCGGAAATGGTGCAAAATTCAGTTTCAGTTTTCATGGAAACCAAAATGAAACTTTTGGAAACTACATGGAAACCAACTGGAAATGGTGGTTTCCATGTCGTTTCTTCTCAGTTTCAGTGTTCCGGAAACCAACTTATTTTTGTAATGTGTAATTGCATGTGAAAACTTATGGGCCGACACTGTTTTGAGAATACGAACAGAACTTCATTGTTGCATAAGAAATACATATAAACATTTGCTGTGTGCTAAAACTACCTATTTACCTAAGTAAATTTTCAGATTCTTCTAGCAATGGCAAAGTGGGGCTGTTTAGTTTATGGATTCAAATATATCAAATGTCAATTTTTAATATCATACGTAAAAAACACAGCAAATACTTGTTTGATACTTTATTACAATCAGACAAGAGCTACCAGGGATATTTTCAAATAACGGCATCTGATGGGCATCCACCCTTCCTAATGTCGCACTGTACAGGTTGAAGAAATTAACCGTAACCGTGCTGAGCAAGGCTGATAATCGTTTTCACTATCACTGGCGTCTGGCTCGAACAAATAAGGCCTAGCGACACCAAGCGATTTTGACAGAATCGTCTATGAAAACAAGTTGTAACTCGGAAGATAGGCAAAGCAGGTGACAAAATTAAATGACAGTAGAGTGTGAGAACATATAGCTTTCATTTTCACAACAATTGTCACGATTTCAGGTTTTACAAACCTGTAAACAAGATAATTTACCCCTGAAATGTACTTGAATTCTACATCGTCCCTCATATCTATTCCTCACATTACGTCACAGAGACGCCCCGCTCTGATTGGTAGAAATGTTGTTCGCGGGTGAGAATTGTGCACTGTTGTCAAAAAGGTCGATTTAAGTTAATTAAAGATCGAAATGAGTAGTTTTAATGACTGGGTTTCATTTATAACAATGCCAGTTAGTGATTTATGTAATTGTACCCCTTAGAGTATATGTGATCTTTAACAGAATTTGCTCAATGAGCTAAAAGTCTCCAGGTGTACTTTATAGCCTTGGTCCATGCTCCAAATACAAGTACGACCTGTTACATAGTCCAGTCATGCCCTTTGTCAATATCATTGACAACACTAATTTCGATTCCTCCATTTCTCATCGGTCTATGTCTCATTCATCGAGCCACCAGTACCACTGACCAACATCCACACTGCCCCACTGCCATCTTCACTTCCTGTACCAGAATAATCATCATTTGCCAATTCAAAGTAGACTTTATTCTTTGTCTTTCCATCCAATATCTCCCACTTACACTTACATTCAAAGCATTCACAAAACACAGCAGCTATACATTGGTACCATGTTTTAATGTATCTCAACACATGTACAAATACCTAGTCAGTCATGGAGTTTATGCATTGTCCTCTTTAAATAGAGAAAACAATAAATTGAAAAACATGTTCCTGTCAAAAGCTATAGCCTTGCAATGCTAGGCTGACAAACTGTCATACACTGTGCAACTGATGGAGAGACAATGTGGACAAGATATATGTATACATATGTATACTGTGCAACACACATGTATGACACCAGCAAAGTGGTGCACTGTGCAATAAATATGTTATCATCCACAATTGTGTTACTTTCTGATACATTCATATTTGTAGAAAATTTGAATTATTAAACTGTGGATTTGTAAATACAGTAAACTCCCTGGATCTCGAACTCCTGAATCTCGAATCTTCTACATATCTCAAACCTAATCTCCGGTCCCAACCTCTACTTATATATTTATCATTATTTTTGTATTTATATCTCGAAGTTCAAGATTGACATACACACGATATCTCGAACCTGAAAATTAGTCCCAAGATCACCAAATCTTATAAATTTGGTATCTCAATCTCGAACTGTACTCACCGTAACAAACATTTTGCAGACATGTTCAATGTATTGTCAACAAACAATTAGTTGCATAAACATTTGCACTAACATGGTTAAATAATGTGAGCATTAGTTAAATTGAGTTCACCGTGTCACTGTCACTTTGTTTTGACAATCATCTTTGACACGTGAGCAGTTAACCAGCTTCATCCGCCGCGCGTGGGTCGTCAAAAAGACGGACCGCTAAACATACGGATTAGGTGAATTGAGTTCATCATGTCACTGCTGAGTTTGCTGAACACTTTGTCAATTTGTCAAAATTGACAGACTTTATCTGCAAAATCAAGTTATCAGGCAATTCCAAGAAACAGAAATCCATCAGTGACTTTTTCCGTATATGAATTATTCCGCTTTTAGTATGACACTCACTGTCACGTGATCAATATGGCTGCTCAAGTGATGTTCGCTGGTGTGGTCGTCACTATTTTACTCTCATTCAGAGACCGCAGTGGCGGACTATATTTATCGATATGGCTGCTCAAGTGATGTTCGCCGGTGTAGTCGTCACTATTTTACTCTCATTCAGAGACCCCAGTGGCGGACTATATTTATCGAGTGGTACACCTTCTCATATCGCGCATGTTATTCCGTGTAACTGTTGTTTTCTATGCGCTTTGCAAAATGCACGTGAGCGGTACCGAGATAAATATATTTATGCTTAATATATCCTATTTTGTGTTTCCAGTTGCCTAATAGAATAAATTTGTAATTGTTTCATGTGTGCGTACACTCCCCTTTTCGCCCATTATCAATAACAAAACGGTAGTAAAATGTTTCCTGGGCACCTATCAAATTGAAGTACCCGTTAACTTTTTTAAAGTTTTTAGTCTGTACTTTTCGGTTCAAATTGAAAATACATATTCACACTATGTGTTAAACAAAATCGAACCTTTGGCTCCATGATTCACAAGTGACTATAGTAACGGTACATTATAGAAAAGAAATACATGTCGCAAAAAACATATCCCATGGGGTGAGGTCACAAGTTCATGTTAAGTAGTCCGTGACAAGAAAAAGTCCCCTGTTTCCAAACGTTTAACTCGGTTGTTCTAATACAACACAGTGAACAATAACGTAAAGTTTACATAGTGGTGTCCACGCATCCACGCAGACACGAGATGGAAAGGTATTGTCTGCACAACAAATGTAGATGAACATCTTAGGAATACAGAAAAAAATAGAACGAGACTGAATTCGACGTTGTAGTGGTGTTGCAGCCACTGTTTCCAACACTGTTCAAACGCATCCACTCACTGCCAAACCACGGCAGCCCTATATAAATATCACCATTTCCCCATTCAGGCGGAGGATGTAGCTGGGAGTGGGAGTGAAAATGACACCCTAGCTGCTGTGATATTTGTTTATAAACTATAGGTTTTAGATGTGATATATTCATTAATGTGTTTGCTGATCCTGAATGCTTTCGACTATACAGGAAACCCTACCTGACACAAAAGTATCACTGAGTACCGAGAGTCTGCCCTATATTTTGACCCGAAACTGGTTTTGTCTAAACCAACACCAGCTTCGAAGTTTAGAACCAAACCACATACACTTGACGTGATAAGGAAGACATAGGATTGTGTGTAAGAGTTAAAGAAAGTTTAATAAAATATATCAAATCAGAGACCATATAATTATTATATGGTTCTTATAAGGACAGTATTGTGCGTTGACCATAACTCTGCTTTATACACATTATTTTTGCCGAAATAGAGTACAGATAAATACATTGTATAGTAACGGTAGTGTTAACTCGTAAGATTTCTGTCTAGCTGTAATTATACACAGATATAATTTCATATCTTCATATACTTAGTTAAACAGAACAAAATGGACATGTTAGATTAGGACATGTCCTAATGTTTATGATCAATTCGCAGGGATGATGTTGTGCTATGACTACATGTTTATACTGTGTCCAGTGAAAAGAAATATCATAAGTGCGTGGTTATGTGACTCGTCAACTGATAAGATCGTATCTTTACAAAACTGATGAGGGAGACCGGAAACACGCGGCAGTTGGCTTGCGTAAATACCCTGTCAGTGTCAGAAGATGACATACCGTGCACCGTGACACTTTCCCGCATAGCCCGGGTTGAAGGACAATAATCCCCGGACAATAAATTTATGGTCACCCACCGGCCCTTCACGTTTTCTCACGTAATCGTGTCAATGCCTGTTTGAACTTCCAACCGTCTATCTATCTGTCCATCCATTCGTCCATATATCAATCCATCCATGATGACAGATCTACTATAACGGCATGTACTGAGAAGAGAAATACTCAAATGAAATCACTATAAAGAAGTTGGTATGTCCATATCAATCAGGAATGAATACAGATAACCGCATGTAACATGTTTCAGAATTATGATGTCCAGGCTAACGAGTTAACCTCCCTTTTAGTTGATATTGGGAGCTGTACGAGCAAATATATATTGATTTAAGTTATCTGGAATACTAGGTAACAGATACCCAAGACATGTTAATTCAAGGTGCAAGCCATGGTAAGCGCACCTTGGTTTCCATAGTTAGAAATACCATGTTTGATTTGGTAATGTATGCCCAACTCTAAATGATGACCTGAAAGAGCCACTTAACTAAGGAAATTGTGGTGACAGGTCATTTTGCTTTCGAACATGACCGACATTCGTGAAACTTTATAACACAATGGCATTAAAGTCTTGTCTTTTATTTCCTTTTAAATGATATGCTTTATGAGCATTCAGAAGTTGGAAGGTAACATAACAACCGTCACTTCTTGCCCCTTCATCGGGCGAATGAACTACTTATCAGTGTTGTGTTATAGCTAACAGAAACAGAACAGAAAAAAGGCTAAAAACAACAGTTTGTTGTTTGACATGCTGGATAATGCGATATGGCGAATAGAAGTATGAACAGACAGATCAATGGGGACGTGTGAAATATTAAAGGGCGGGTGGATACATTTGTTTAAGGAACCACTGTTTTATGATTTTTTTCATGTTGGGGGATACCTTGGCAAATATACATTACCTCAGGTGCTCATTTAAGCATTTTTCTGGCTTCATTTATATATTCCTTTGCGTTATGTAAACATATACTTGTTCCCCCGCGAGATTCCACTTTACTGACAACAAGAAATAGAAGTAAGTGATAAAGAGTAACGTATATTGGATGATTACGTACTGCGGAATAAAAGCTGTTAATAGCAATTATTGGTTATGATCAAAGATAGAAGACTATATCTTTTACTCAATTTACATTTGTCAATCTGTTTTATAAGATTATTACTCAATTTAGCCAGTGGATCATCCTGCCCATTTCTTAAATAATTCCCAAC
Source organism: Haliotis rubra (assembly GCF_003918875.1). NCBI lineage: Eukaryota > Metazoa > Mollusca > Gastropoda > Lepetellida > Haliotidae > Haliotis > Haliotis rubra. The sequence goes on from NW_025765746.1 coordinate 20,777, forward strand.
AACAAAAAGATGACAGTGACTGGTTCTTTTATGAATATATTTTTCGTTTCTCTCATCTCACGAGTACATTTCAGTTTATATGCAGTTTATTTCACAATTATATATTATCTTTGTCTATTGATACATACCAGTTTTACTCAAGCTATATACAAAGCATTGCCATATAGATGTAGTTTGATCTCACCGCAATGCCACAGGATCTCAAAATGAAGCAGTAAATGGCCAATGGGCTTCTGCGGCAACATATTCATGTTCGGGGCCACAGTATCTACCACATAATACCGCATGGAAAATTGCAAATGTGGAGACTGACGGCTTTCCCCAGCAGGTCAGTTTCATATGAGACTTTCAGCGAGAACTATGTGTCTATCCCTACCATAAACAGACTAAAGCCACTTCAACTACATACCGTGATATCAGGTAAATAAATGTGTAGCATAATTCAAGATGTCAGTCAATACACGAAGTTGTTGGTCGCTTTGGTCTTCATGTCATAATCTCTCTTCATATGATATACTCATGCCAATATCATGATTGTCACCCCTTCAATTTTTTAATTGGAGAGGGGGTGTAGGTAGGTGGGTGTGAGGTGTGTGTGTGGGGTTGGGTGTGGGGAGGGGTGACAACCATCATTGGCATGAGTATATATTTGAACTACTCTTCAATGCTTGTTGTCTTAACATTAAAGAAAATACTTAATGTTCTTTTCTCATCTGATGTTAGCCAAATGTACAAAATGAAAATATATTTTATACAATATTATATCATATGTACATGTATTTCAAACTATTCACTTTGATTGTGTCTATAATAATGTAATACCCCTGTACCTTTCAAAAAAGAAATAAGGTGATAAAAAAAAATATAAAAGAGTTTATGCCTATGCACTATTCTCAAAAGCGCATTACACGATTATAAGAAGTATGTATTGTTTTCTAGAAGTTAAATGTACAAAGAATACACTTTTCACAATTTTACTTGCAGAGAAGGCAAAATGGCTTTCAAGCATTTCTAGAAAAGCTGTCAATAAGGTAACCCTTTAGAAGAATAAGCAATTTTTTAAAAACAAGCACAATAAAGAGAAACAGGACTAGTATGTTTCAGCTGATTATAATAAGCCTCTTGCTTTCTGTTACTAAAGCTGCTAGCTATTCTCAAAATGTTCAGCAGTCCTACAAACGCCTTAAGCCCATTCTTAACACATTGGCTACGCATCAAAGTTAAGACTTCTTTAGGCTACTTAACGCTTGGAGAATAGGCCCTCTGATCCTTTAATGTTACTTTAGAATTATGGTGATCATTGACCACTTTCTTTAAAAACAACACTGACCACTTGCAGGAGCATGGACAATCTGTGTTTGACTAACCTAACCAACCAGAAACAATAGACTTAAAAAGAGAACTGACACCTCAACCACACAGATATGTAAAGTGTAACGTGACTTGGAATGTACAATGATATTACATTCTTTCCAGAAAATTTTGATTTATACCCCTCAAAAACCAGGTGTATCTTAATGCAACTGATTTTTACATAAGGTTTCCTAAAAATAACTGATTCTATCCTTTAAGGATTTTACATATATCATAACGAAAAAATGTTATTACTTCCAGCAGGCAGTATATGTGTAATCAGAAGATGATAAAGCTTGTATTTCAACTGCTGAGGTAAGTTTTTTGTTTTTGTTTTTTCAATATTTTTATTCATTTCAGATAGGTATACAGAGACAGGGAGTACACAACTCCATGTTAGGGCTAGTTACATATTGGCAACAAAGAGATACAAATTTTCAAAGTAAGAAAATATAGTTACAAGTATACAAAGTCAGGGGAGTGCACAACTCCAGCAGCAAACTTCATGGGTTACAGGCATGTTCTAGCTAGTTATACATCAGCAATAAAGTTGCTAATTTCGATGTATGAAAACATAGGTACCGCGGCGTCAGGGTGTGCACCACTACAGCGACAGACTCCATGGGTTACAGGCATGTTCTAGCTAGTTATACATCAGCAATAAAGTTGCTAATTTCGATGTATGAAAACATAGGTACATAAAGTCAGGGTGTGCACCACTACAGCGACAGACTCCATGGGTTACAGGCATGTTCTAACTAGTTATACATCAGCAATAAAGTTGCTGCTAATTTCGATGTATGAAAACATAGGTACCATGCCGTCAGGGTGTGCACCACTACTGGCCGACAGACTCCATGGGTTACAGGCATGTTCTAGCTAGTTATACATCAGCAATAAAGTTGCTTAATTTCGATGTATGAAAACATAGGTACCACGGCGTCAGGGGTGTGCACCACTACAGCCACAGACTCCATGGGTTACAGGCATGTTCTAACTAGTTATACATCAGCAATAAAGTTGCTAATTTCGATGTATGAAAACATAGGTACATAAAGTCAGGGTGTGCACCACTACAGCGACAGACTCCATGGGTTACAGGCATGTTCTAGCTAGTTATACATCAGCAATAAAGTTGCTAATTTCCGATGTATGAAAACATAGGTACATAAAGTCAGGGTGTGCACCACTACAGCCATAGACTCCATGGGTTACAGGCATGTTCTAACTAGTTATACATCAGCAATAAAGTTGCTAATTTCGATGTAATGAAAACATAGGTACATAAAGTCAGGGTGTGCACCACTACAGCGACAGACTCCATGGGTTACAGGCATGTTCTAACTAGTTATACATCAGCAATAAAGTTGCTAATTTCGATGTATGAAAACATAGGTACATATAAAGTCAGGGTGTGCACCACTACAGCGACAGACTCCATGGGTTACAGGCATGTTCTAACTAGTTATACATCAGCAATAAAGTTGCTAATTTCGATGTATGAAAACATAGGTACATAAAGTCAGGGTGTGCACCACTACAGCGACAGACTCCATGGGTTACAGGCATGTTCTAACTAGTTATACATCAGCAATAAAGTTGCTAATTTCGATGTATGAAAACATAGGTACATAAAGTCAGGGTGTGCACCACTGCAGCGACAGACTCCATGGGTTACAGGCATGTTCTAACCAGTTATACATCAGCAATAAAAGTTGCTAATTTCGATGTATGAAAACATAGGTACATAAAAAAGTCAGGGTGTGCACCACTACAGCTTACAGACTCCATGGGTTACAGGCATGTTCTAACTAGTTATACATCAGCAATAAAGTTGCTAATTTCGATGTAATGAAAACATAGGTACATAAAGTCAGGGTGTGCACCACTACAGCTTACAGACTCCATGGGTTACAGGCATGTTCTAACTAGTTATACATCAGCAATAAAGTTGCTAATTTCGATGTATGAAAACATAGGTACATAAAGTCAGGGTGTGCACCACTACAGCGACAGACTCCATGGGTTACAGGCATGTTCTAACTAGTTATTGACAGTATGTCTCCATGAGACAGGGATATTTTTCAAAAGTTTATTATAGTCTAGAAATGTTCCTCTAACTGGATATCTGTTCTTGAACTCATTAAAAGAGAGTAGACCGTAATGGATTTACAGAGGTCTTTAACTTCAGTGATTCCATAATCAAACCAACTTTTAAGAAAAAAGGATGAATCAACAAACTGGTGATTAAACCAGAGGGGCTCAGAGAGTATTTTAGACAGATCATTCTCATCAGTTATGAATAGGCTTCTGTATCTCTTCCATGATAGAAGAACATCTTTCCAATATGGGTTGTCCACAGTGCAGAATTGATCAATGTTTGAGCCCATCTGAGCAAGTTGACGAATAGGAACATTGCAAGGGTTAGATGCTTGATTGGCATTTTAGAAGATGATATTTGATGAACATAGAGATTTTTTCTGGGTTACATCTTCTTTTTATTCTCGAGTACAACGTTTCAGGGCTTGTTCTGGCCCCATCATCAGGTAAACTGAACAGTAACTGTTAACTCTGGCGTGGCGCCACAATGTTTATGGCGTCACCACATGTATTAGCGTCGTCCATAGCATTGTGACGTCATAAGCATTGTCAGAGGAGAAAGTTAAAGTAATGGCGGAGTGGTCCGATTTATATCCTGGTAAAATTGCAGTATCAACAGTTACATTTGATATATCTTGTGAGACCAGAAAAAAGTCCAGTCTAGCTTGCTGCTTTGGATTCTTTTTCCACCATGTGTACTTCCTCGCATCAGTATTTTGGTCACGCCAAATGTAGACAAGATTAAATTCATCTATTTTCTCAATAATTATATTTCTAGCATTAGGGTTATTTACATGCTTATAGTTTTCTAGATCTATTGAAGGATCTAAAACAAGGTTCCAGTCTCCACAAAGTACCATCGATTCATTATCAAATTCGTCAATTGCACCAAATAGGGTGTTATAGAAAGCAGGGTCATCTTTGTTGGGCCCATATACATTCATTAAAGTCAGTCTTGTACCATCAACACTAGTATCAACAGTTATATAATTACCACTAGCATCTTTCTTATATTTGTGTATGTCTATTTCTACATCATTGTTAAACAATATTGCTACACCTCTAGAGTTTGAGGTAAAAGGAGCTATGATGCTATTAATTCCCCACTCATTTCTCATGATGTTTTTCATCTTTTTCAGAAATGTGGATATCCTGCAAACATATAATCGAGGGCTTTTACGTTTCCTCCATATATTCATAATTTCCGCCTCTTTTGTTTTTCGCCAGACCCTGCAGTTTGCTGGGAGACAATTTTAATTCTATTAACCATTATCAAAATGGGTAGAAAATGTGATCACAAAGCATGTTGACAATAAAAAAAAGACATCAATGTATACCTACTGAAATGTTTTTTTACTTTTCCATACATAAAACACAAAACCAAAGAAAAGTATATAAAATAACATCGTGGCAGTAAGCTATGATACACCACCCCAGTTAATATTGGTAGTGGAAATCGCGAAGCTGCTTGAGGTAAGTTAGTTGTGCATGTGTCTATGTTTGTCAATTAACACCACACTCAGATATAGTCAGATTGTATATGTATATACCAGTACTTGACCCTGATTTAATGAGAAACAATACACATCTTCTTCTTCATTCATGATAATGCTATTAACCTAGTCAGTGAGACTGTCCACATAATTCACTTACTCACAACCAGCACAGGTTCCTAGCAAACCAAATCACATGTTTCATTGGCCATATTGGAAGTGACCTACTTTCCCGCGAATCTCATATTATCCTGTCTATTTAAAACTTGCAAAATATATAGAGATACTACTGATAATTTAGGTCTCATTACATTACTTAATTATACGATATTCGAGTGTCCTTCCTTTGGTATCTGACGAGAATAAAGCCAGGTCAGATAACATAGGAAGGTCACGAAGTTTCGTGATAATTCGTGATGTAATGAGACCGAAAGTGTGGTATTTTATTTATTACCCACGCCTTACATGCATTAAATTGACAAAATAACGTGAAGTTTTGTTAATATTTTGGTTTCAAACCGAAAACCGGTTTCATAAAGAGGTCGCGGAAGAGTTTTGTACTGTAGTACAATATTTGCATGACGCCACTGTAATGACGCCACTGCCTTGGTAACCGACGCCACGATGCATGTCAGTTGTCTTCGCCTCGTACAGCCTCCTACAGTAAACTACTCCGTGAGCACCCCGCTTCTTGGTTTGCAGTTGCTTCATTCGGCTAACATCACTGGTGGAAACATTGCGTTTTACGTTTTCGACGGGTATAATGTCTCAGTTCGACTCACAATAAAACAGCGACACGGCAACGTTCGCGATGTTTACATTCCCACAATGCATTTAGTTGTAGAATGAATGGATCCACGTGTCTGTTATGAATGAAAAAGTAGTTCCGTCACAACATGACCTAACTGAGAGGTCATCGGTTATCCAATCAAATCGTTAGAATCTCAGGTCAAGTCGTTAATTTACACAGGTCAACGCTGATACGACACACGCGGTGACGCATGACGAGATTAGTATGCAACTCCCATACACGCTGACCACGTGGGTAATAAATTTGGTTACTGGCTCCACTGAAAACTGATTTAAAATAACGTTTTGGTGTGTTATTTAGTTACACTGGAAAAAACGAACTAACATTGGTGTCGTAAATAGCTTTGGTGCAATTGTGATGTGTCGCGACTGCTCACTTCCGCGCTCTTAAAATACCACAGTATGTCGTGGTTGTCTGGATACACTTGATTCACGTTTCCGACATCATTTCGATCGTAATATATAAGGCACTGTTTGATTGGTCAATTATTGGTGCCGTAATACGAATTTTGCTAATCAAATTGAAGTTTCTCAAGCCCCTTTCTATGACGTTATCCAAGCACGCCACACGCCAACAGTGACTCGACGTTCTGTCGACAAGAACGACACTAAATATACTCCTCACAAAAAGTTAAGCAACAAGTATTTTTTCCACATATTTTCTTCATGGGTATATGAAGTTATTACTTGGCATATAAGCCATGCAGGAGAACCCTTTACGCATTGATGAACTTAAAGCATTTCCCATATTGTTTTTCTGATAACATTGTTAGCACCGCCTTCGAACGCTAAACCACCCTCAAAACTCACATGCAAAATGCATGGAAAACATGTGCTATACACGCCGCATTACGCGCTCTGATTATGCTAAAACTGCCAGCAACGACAAATTGTTGACAGTAACATTTGAGAAATGGCTAGGCGCCACTTGACACCAATTGAAGTTGCTCAAATTGTTGGAATGGTGCAGGGGGTCAGACCCAGAGTGCTGTTGCCAACCATTTCAATGTTCATCGGTTGCCATCTCCAGAGCCATCACCGCCACCAACAGACCGGATTGATGACTGAGAGACCACGCCAGGTCGCCCAAGGGTGACAACTCCCAGAGAGGACCGACACTTGGCCACCCTAGCCCGGGCGGAACAGGTTCACCACAGCCAGATCTCTCCAGAATGACCTCCAGAGAGTTGCTGGGAACAGAATCTCCACACAGACAGTGAGGAACAGACTCCATGCTGAAGGTCTCAGGTCCCAAGACCAGTGCAACGATCCCACTGCCTGCACACCATCGCCAACAGAGACTGAATTGGGCTAACCAACGACGAACTGGAGAGTCAATCGCTGGCTTAATGTTCTCTTCACAGATGAGTCAAGATTCTGTCTGACTTCAATGATGGTAGGGCTCTCGTGTGTGGAGAAACCGTAATCTAACGATACGCCAACTGTAACGATTGCTGAACATGATCAGTATGGAGGTGGGAGTTTGATGATCTGGGCAGGAATCCAAGTTGGACTAATTTAACTGATCTTGTGGTCATCAGACGAGGTACCATGACAGGTGTGAGGTACCGAGACTAAATTGTCACACCTGTGATCATTCCGCGGGCTCAGCAAGCAGGTCCTAACTTCATCTTCATGGATGACAATGCCCGGCCCACATCGAAAGCAAGAGTTGTCACTGATGTTCTTCAGACCAACAACATCACCCATATGGACTGGCCTGCAAGGTCTCCTGACCTGAATCCTATTGAACATGCTTGGGACATCCTCGAAGGCGCGGTGTAACGGCCTCCACGCTCGGCCCTCAGACTCTGGATCAGCTTGAACAGGCATTGCATGGAGAGAATGGCAGAACATTCCACAACAGACTCTAGACAGACTCATCTGGTCAATGCCTAGACGCCTTGAAGCGTGTATTCAGGTCAATGGTGGCCATACACGCTATTAAACTTTGATCAGTGCTCAAAACTGACAGTAAAAGTGTTTTCAGACATTTTCATACCCTGATGCAACACATTTTGCACGGCTTTTCAGTGACACTGTTTTTGATGATTTGCAAGTCAGTTATTGTTCAATGAATTTTGATTTCTTTGTTGGAAAAGTGTGTGGATATGCTTTATCTTTGTTATGTTTGATTCAGTTGTAATGATCATGAGTAAAGGCATATGTACTGACCAAAAATACACTTGTTGCTTAATTTTTGTGAGGAGTATAACTAGGGCTAATGAAATTAGGAGACTGCTAGCCCTGGGGCCTGTAAGGAATTCCTGACTGTAACCAAACATTAGTAGAGTTTTCTATTTTTGACCAACAGCAATGTGAATTTCTGAATACTTTTTTTAACAGACTTTCAACTTGCTTGTACATTGTCTAAAGTTTAGTTTAAACTCGGGCTAGTGTTTTGCTTCTGGGCTCCTGAAAATTAAAACTTTCCGCCCTACAGATTGCTATGTGTTTTTGATTAATGTTTAACTAACCTCTGATTTTGATAGTTTTGAATTAAATCAGTCTATCTATATTTTAAGATATAATTTACATACCTTTCATGACAGGGTTCTCCACTGTGATCTAAAGATGGTCAGTTCTATTCGATTATAATGTCAACTTGTTATTATTTATTCTTGTAATAATGCAATAATCATATTTCGTTCATCATTTCAGTAGCACTACCATTGATAGCTGAACTTTATTTGAACCACCCTTCACATTAGGCTTTTCATATTGGTGGGTTTGTATTAATTTGATAAAATTCTTTCAAATATATGTACGATTTTCACTCGAGAGCTTGAACACTTTTAATGCTAGAATTGAAAATTACCTTTGGATTGGATAAGTTAGAACACTGAGAGGAAGCACAGTCAAAGGTGTACTGTGTATAAAAGCACTAAATAAATTATATGTTGATTACCTTCTGATAGGATTGTTTATTATGATCCAACTGTCTTCAGCTTTAATAAATTGTAATATTTCTGCAAGATTTTATCAACATGGCCATATATAGGGGGTTTAATGCATTGCCCTTGGGGTGTATATTACGGGTTGGACCATTATCAATTTTACAATTTACAAACCATATTGGTCAAGGTATGTTGACACAGTTTTAGTATTCTACCGCACAATTGCTCAAAACGCATATCATAGAAAATGCAACCCCAAATCCATAAGTGACATAAACATCTGCATGACTGAAAAAAGCAAAGTCTTATTTCTTATCCAACCCCAACCAAACAACCACCTACGTCCCACACTCCCAACAACCCTCACCCTGATCAGCTAACAATAAAGCTAGTAGTTAAGAAACTCAAGTTTAGATGAGTTGTCTCTTCATATAAATAGATAATATAATTGATAGTGTTATTGATAGTGCTCTTTTATTCATAGAGTTTCTTATGTTTAGACAGGATGCCACCTACTTTACGCAGCAGCTGCAGTAGCAGTGGACATAGGCCAGATTACAGACCTCCTGGACAAACGTTCAGCCAGCGCACAGCCACGGACTAGATCGCCCAGTTGGAATGACCAGCAGTTGTTTGACGTGGAAGTGTTGGAAACTAGGGTCGTAGATGGGGTACAGCAAAGCCTGGTACATTATGTAGGGTGGGCCAAGGAATATGACCAATGGGTCAGTGATAGTAGTATCGTGACAAGGTCATGTCTGTCTAGTTCTTGTCCAAATGACATCTTCAAAATTCAGCTGTTATCATCTTTAAGAGATCAGCTGCATTGTTGGAGAGGGGTAGACTCTCTGGTTACTATAAAGATCCCAACATCTTCGCCTGAGATAGCTAGGGACATTCTAGGATCTGTCAAGAGAGGTTAGGTCATGGCATGGGTCCAGTTGTTTTAGGAGCAGACACTTGTTTAAGTTTATTCCTTGATGTACACAGTCAATTATAAATATTTTGTTCGGTGTGATGAATGGTGGGTCAGGATAATAAACCAGACTGGAGACTTTGTATACATAACATTAACCGCGCGAGACCATCATTTTCAGGTACTACTAATTTAAAAGAAAGCCACAAGAGGAACATACTCTAGACATGAGAAAGAGACTTAGTCATGGAGGTTTCATGTTCAAAATCAAATTTGTTCGAGAAAAGGGAAACAGGTTCGATCTCAACCTTCTCAGGGTTACCCTAAGGCACTAAGATGTGATGTCCTCTGTTCTGACAGCTGACTTTCAGCTTTTGCTTTTGTTTCAATTATGACGATATTGTTTAACCTTCTGCTCACTTCGATACTTATTCTGTTATCCCCTTTTCATCTAGGTATGTCTGGTGATTTTGAAATATCTGTCAGCATCACAAAATCAAGATTGTATGAAGAGTTTAGAAAACAAACCAAAGTTAACACATTTAAGCCAAATATATGCCAGGCAGTCTTGTCGACTGTATGTCAAAATAACAACATTGACTTTCAGCATGTCATTTTAGACAAATGTTTACCCGAATTTATAAGTTATTTGAAAAAACTCATTTCAAAGCATGATAAAACCAAAAGAAAGGGGGGCATACAGTATAGGCAATTATTTGAAGACTGGAAAGTTGAAAAGTATATTTTGACAGTTGATGTCTCTGAGGCATATCGTCCGGCTATGCAGAAGCAGTTGTTACAGGAAAGAAAATTGAGGACGATTATGTTCAAAAGATACCGTTCAGTTGTTCACCAGGCAAAGTAACTCCAGACTCAAAAAAATGTGTTGCGTAAAAAGATTCAAAAATTATATTGCATGTTATTGCAAAATGAAAACAGTAAATCAGTCAGACCTTTGAGGGTTTTAGAACCTAATACATGTTTGTCTAGATCTCAGATACATGAAAGAAAAAAGATGTTATTGGGTGACTGTAGGAAGTCTTTGGCATTTGTTGGGAGGTACAACATGGAAGCAGTCTCTGTAGACGTTAGACAGGAAGATGGCAAACAGTTACGTTTATCTCTGGATAAGAATTCAGTTTCAGACATTAAAGAAGAGAATGGCTCTGTCACGGATTTAGTTGCACTATTGTATGTTAAGGATTCTGAAAACATATCGAACAAAGCTTATCATGAATTATCAATGGTTGTACCAGACATGCCACGGTTACATTCAGTTGTCAAAAGAGCTAAGGAAATCAATGGTGATGTAAAGATCAGGGACACACCAAATGATACTGTTGGTGTTCAGCAATCTCTGCGAGATGGACTTACTAACTCTGTATCTAACATTGTTGCATCGGGGAAGGGTCAGGCTATACTTTCGAAGCAATCTGTCAATGTTAAACTCACGGGTGATGGCACTGAACTAGGCAGGAGAAAAAAGGTAATACATTTTGGTTTTACTATATTGGATGAAGACCTATGTACTTCAGTCAGAGGAAACTATTTGTTAGCCATGTTTACAGGTAATGAAACTTATGATAATCCCAGAAAAGCCCTAGAAGATATAGTCACAGAAGCAAAGGCATTAAACACTTTGAACATTGGAGGTACCCTGGTTCATGTTACATATTTCCTGGGTGGAGACTTAAAGTTTCTAAACATGGTGTGTGGTCTTGCTTCATGTTCCTGCACTTACAGCTGTGTTTGGTGCAAATGTCCTAACTTTGACAGACATGATATGAGTAGAGAGTGGTCACTTGTTGATGTTCAGAAAGCCAGGACAGTAGGGGAAATTTCAACAATGTCTAACAAAAAAATAAGCATTTCAACTGTCTTCATCCACCTCTATTCAGTTTTATTGCCTTAACCAGAGTAGTACCAGATTTGCTACATTTATATCTTCGGTATCTGACCAGCTGGTGAAACATCTCATCACTGAGCTTAGAACGAGGGACAACATTCAAAGGTGCATCGAAAATATGACAGGTCAAAGTGTGGAAATGTTTTTAAGTTCGAGAATTTTGTACAAACTTTAGGGATTGAATTTCGTTTCAGAAATGATAAAGAAACTAGAAGGTTTACTTTCAGGGACTTTACTGGACCAGAGCATAGAAAGATTTCTGAAAGTCTGAAGGTGTCAGAATTCATACAGGATCACCCTAAGATATATGATATTACGCTTTTGTGGTCGAGTTGTCACAAATATCTCAGCTTCTCTCAAAAGAATCATTTCACGCAAGTGAATATCAAGTATTAGGTGACAAATGCAGGAACTGTGTCAGAACGTTTTTCGTATGTGTATCAAAGTAAGGATGTTACTCCGTACATGCATATCTTAGCTTTTCATGTTCCTGAAATGATCAAACTCCATGGTAATCTTATTACTTTCTCTCAGCAAGGTTTTGACAAACTGAATGACTATGCTACCAAGTGGTACTTTCGTTCTACCTCACACAGGGGTAGAGAAGCTTTTAAACAGATAATGCTTAAACAAAACAGACTTGAATACCTGACAAGGTCAAAAAGAAGGGTGTGTGATAAGAAATGTGGCAAGTGCCAACTTGTTGGACACAACCAACGCTCAAAGCAGTTTGCCTGTAGAAGCTATTTCACATTTGATGCAGAATTTGTGTGGTTAGAATTAGTAATATGTCACATTTCTGGTGTAGTTTGAACTAAGAGAATTTTAGATTTATTATATTACATTTCGTGCATTTAAAATGTAATTCATTTTATTCTGTAAAACGTCGTTGAAATCCTCTCCAAGCTACATAGAAATATGGTGATTGATTTATCAATTGGTCCAAGTGCAAGGCGTCATGTGAGTCTTAGTTTATATGATATAGACTATCATCAGTGTATATTAGGATATATGGTCATTTCATTTAACAAATATGGGTTTTGAAGTGGATGTAATATGGTTATATCTAGAGTGACAAGCTTGTACACAGATGTGCAGATACATAAACTTATATAAAATGTATGAAAATATCAGTTCAGTTGACGTGACTTAATACATGACCAGTCATGTACTCTCATTGTTTTGAGATGAATGCCGACAGGTTTCGGTAGGTTTTAGTTTCAATATAGATTATATATTTTTTTGGGGAGCGTTTGCCTGTAGAAGCTATTTCACTGAAGGATTTGATGCAGATATTTGTGTGGTTAGAATTAGTAATATGTCACTATTTCTGGTGTAGTTTGAACTAAGAGAATTTTAGATTTATTATATTAAATTTCTCGTGCATTTAAAATGTAATTCATTTTATTCTGTAAAACGTGGGTGAAATCCTCCAAGCTACATAGAAATATGGTGATTGATTTATCAATTGGTCCAATTGCAAGACGTCATGTGGGTCTTAGTTTACATGATATAGACTAGACGGGTGTATATTCGGATATTGGTACTTTTTATAACAAAAAATACATCATTTCTAGTTTAATTCAACTGTATAGTAATGACAGATATGTTTTGAGTGTAGAACATGCAACATGTCTTTATAAAAGGTACAATAGCTGCAAATCTTGTGTTGAAAAATGCTGTATTTATGATAGTGTTTCTTCTTTGTGAAATAAAAGTTTATTGGGAAAGTGTTCTCATTTTTGTTTTATCTTTAAAGGAATGATTCAATGTTCGCTGTTGATGGCTTTAACATTGCCAAAGCGTCGTGAAATACCAACTCAAAATAATGTCGACCTGCCACCCCTACACCCTGAAATGGAGTCGCCCAAACGAAAGGAAACAGGGCAAGTAATAGGTGTTTTGACATGGAACTCATTATATCAAAGAATACCCATTAGTTCTAAGTTAAAGCATCAAACGTTTACATGTATTAACTATCAAAGAGTAACAATACCATCTGGCTGAGATAAGATGCGTGTATAGTGCATAAGATGTATAAGATATGGTACAAGTCAAATTAGGGAATCAGACATGAGTTTTATTACAGAGGAGCCAAATTTGTAATGAACTTTAAAAGATTAGATGTATAAACAGAAAAATGTTTTGAGTGAACACAAAGCAAAGATACATTTAACAGGAAAGTAATAAACATTTGTGCATTTTCGAACTGTACAGAAGTGTAAAATGATAAAACTGTGGTGCATAAAAGTAATTAAAATGGACTATTGACAGTAGTATGAATCACAAAATCTACTGAAATATATATACATCAATATTTAATTGTTCTTTTGTTGGTCTTGTTACAGATGTCACCAGGTAAACTAAACAAGAGACTGACATAAATTTTCCTTATCAAGTTGGGTTTTGGAACAAAAATGTCAGTGGGGTACAGCTTCATAACGACATTTATGAACAAAGCATCATTCTGATAGAAAGCACTTGTGTTAAAAGCTAAAACGTTATGATTATGACCCTTAGACATGTGAACCTAACATAAAATATTAGTGAATGGCTTCTTTGAAATCAATGTATAGAATTAACAATACAGAATAAAAAAAACCCACATGTACTTGGTGACATTGACCACTTGCAGGAGGAGGGCAAAACAGAAGATGACCTACCTGCTATGGCAAGTTTCATGGTAAGTATATAGAGAAAACAGAAGATGACCTACCTGCTATGGCAAGTTTCATGGTAAGTATATAGAGAAAACAGAAGATGACCTACCTGCTATGGCAAGTCATGACCTTCATGGCAAGTTTGATGGTAAGTATATAGAGAAAACAGAAGATGACCTACCTGCTATGGCAAGTTTCATGGCAAGTATATAGAGAAAACAGAAGATGACCTACCTGCTATGGCAAGTTTCATGGTAAGTATATAGAGAAAACAGAAGATGACCTACCTGCTATGGCAAGTTTCACGGTAAGTATATAGAGAAAACAGAAGATGACCTACCTGCTATGGCAAGTTTCACGGTAAGTATATAGAGAAAACAGAAGATGACCTACCTGCTATGGCAAGTTTCATGGTAAGTATATAGAGAAAACAGAAGATGACCTACCTGCTATGGCAAGTTTCATGGTAAGTATATAGAGAAAACAGAAGATGACCTACCTGCTATGGCAAGTTTCATGGTAAGTATATGGAGAAAACAGAAGATGACCTACCTGCTATGGCAAGTTTCATGGTAAGTATATAGAGAAAACAGAAGATGACCTACCTGCTATGGCAAGTTTCATGGTAAGTATATAGAGAAACAGAAGATGACCTACCTGCTATGGCAAGTTTCATGGTAAGTATATAGAGAAAACAGAAGATGACCTACCTGCTATGGCAAGTTTCATGGTAAGTATATAGAGAAAACAGAAGATGACCTACCTGCTATGGCAAGTTTCATGGTAAGTATATAGAGAAAACAGAAGATGACCTACCTGCTATGGCAAGTTTCACGGTAAGTATATAGAGAAAACAGGATGTATGAAAACATTCTTGGCACTGCCTGGTATTGTTGGTAGAATCCATATCTTACACTTAAGGTAGATCTTCTTAAAATATGTGATAACTTAACTGGTCAATACTTGTACTATAAATGTTCGTCATACCATGCTGGTACAGATAGATTCCCCATCCTCTCATACTAGACTAGGCAAAGGGAGCACCAGCACTTGAAGGAAGGAAGATGGAATCAGAGTACAACAAACCACAGAGGTAGTAAAGTACACATACTTGCAAAGTACTAATAATGATCTTAAATTCCTTAAAGAAAAGTTGGATAAAAAATTAGGTGTTCTTTAAAAGAATCCAATGTGTATGAAAGTAACCTCAAAATAATTGACAGTTTTAGAGGTTACTGTTTTAGTTATAGAGATTATTACATGGGCAATAAAGGTCACATAAACCCTAGGGGTAAAATACATAAATCACTAACTGGCATCGTTATAAATGAAACCCGTCATTAAAACTACTCATTTCGACCTTTAATTGACTTAAATCGACCTTTTTGACAACAGTGCACAATTCTCACCCATGAGCGAAATTTCAACCAATCAAATGGTAGCGACTCTGTGGCGTCATATGAGGAATAGCTTTGAGGGCGATGCAGAATTCATCTACATTTTAGGGGGTAAATTATCTTGTTTACAGGCTTGTATAAACCTGAAATCGTGACAATTGTTGTGGAAAATGAAAGCTATATGTTCTCACAATCTACTGGCATTTAATTTTGTCTCCTGCTTTGCCTAGTTTCGAGTTACAACTTGTTTTCATAGGCGCTTCTGTCACAATTGATTGGTGTCGTTAGGCCCTATTTGTATAATGACTGATCAAATTGATCCCATTTCTGTGTTTTTACCTCGATATTTAATCATGTCATGTAAAAATCTGTTTGTATTCTCAAAACAGTGTCGGCCCATAAGTTTTCACATGCAATACAGCAATTAATACTCCCTTGTTGTAACCCGTGTTAGGTGGTATAAACCTACACATGTTATTTGTCATCATTCACTTGATGGTCAGTTAATGAATTTATAACAGGTATAATTAGTGGTAACACACTTAGATTACCGACAAAGGTTCCCATTTGGCATTTCTTGTGTCTGGAGTAAATATTCAACATTATAAACATCGATCAAAGGATTAACCGATAACAAGCTGATTGATTAATTACTTTTATCTTACACAGCGGATTTGTCAAAGGTAGTGTTTATGTATGTAGATTTACTAATCTATACTGAATACACTCTGCGTGTCGGTGTCTGCGTAAAACAACGTCCTTCTTTCAAAGGATTAACCGGCAATACATTGATTGATTGCCCATTATTGGCTAACTAAATTACTGTTTTTTAATGAAAGGCGGACATTATGCAATTAGTTGCCAGGTGTGCTATCTTGGGTGACCAATGAGACTATACACCAATACCTGAAAAGATTTATCACTTTTCGTATATTAAACTGTTAAAAGACACATCATTTGGAACAGTTTGTGGATATTGATGGATACATTCCTCAAACAAGGTAATGGCCTGATATTGTTCCTATAACTTTAATCTGTTTTAATTTTAATATTTGCATTTTGTTTTTATTCATTTGTCGTAGCATTCAACAGAATCATTGTTTTAGCCGTGAAGTGTAATGAGACAGACAACATACACTAGGGTGTGTGTGCGAATTATGATTCACATTGGCAAACTATAAAATGTCTAGATATTACAGTTCTGTTATAAATTCACTATAAGTATCAGCAGATCGTCAGCTTTTATTTAGTTTCAAAATGCATAAAAGTATGATAATAAACTAATTAGGATTATAAGACCAAATATAAAGGCGCACATTGACTAGTATCTACATACTGGTGAGTGGACATTAACCATGTGAATGTAGCAAAGAAATTTATTATCGCGCAGTATTGTGACTTGACCCCCACCACCGGCTTCCGTGGAAGAAATCGTTATGTTATAAGTTGTGTCATGCAAAATCCTTTTGGTTATGATTCCAATACATATTTAACTCTGAGTAGAAAGTAGTTTTGATTTTCTAACTTGATGAAAACAAACTATAATCTCATTAATTCTAACAGACTTTACGATTTTTCAAAATAAGCCCTGTCGGGAACATCCGCCAGTCTGTGGATAAATGCTATTTAGGTTTGTTTTCACCGAGTTACAAAATCAAAACTACTTTCTACTGGTAGTAAAATATGTATTTTATTGATGGCCAATAGGATTTTGCATGACATAGCGTATAACATAACAATTTCTCTCCTGGCAGCGAGGTGGGTGTCAATATAATACTACTTACAATATTATTGTTGCCGACCACAACCTCACTTCGAGGAAGAAATCGTTATGTTACAAGTTGTGTTATGGAAAATCTTTATGGTCATCAATCATATACATATTTTACTATAACTAGTAAGTAGTTTTGATTCTTTAACTTCCGTGAAGCGATCTGAACACAAGTAAGATATCGTTTCAGGCTTCCCAGCAGCTAAAGCACTCACAAACATAACCCATTGCTTACGAACTCGCGGGGTCCTGTGGAAATCTGTGCATGGTGACACCATCACCCGACCCTAGGAGCAATTGGCGACAAAGCAGCGATTCGGCGTGTGCGTCGTTGATGTCGAGAAATCATCAAAATGATGGCGTGCTACACACTTTCTATACAACTAACTGAAAATCGTTCCTCATATGGCGTCACTGCAGTGCTCTGGCGACAGAGTTCACGTAACCTGTCTGTGGTTTTCGTTGGCGGGAGAGAGGAAGCAGGCGACTTTTGGCCACTTTTAATCGCTTCGGTATTAATTAACCACAAGTTTTTAAAGAATAAATTTGGTGTTCATAAGACTAACCACAAATCTTTCATATGTAATGGTTAAAGAGTAACAAAAACAAAGTTTAGTGGTTCTTTAACAACTAGGCATAACCGATAGCTGGTTTAATTGCATGTAATTTAGTGATACTAGCTTGGGTGTACTACTTCTTTTGCATTAGATTCCAGATGTAGCTCCTAATAACAGGTTTATAGTCAGGGTAATGTATCAGAAGTGGTGTTACAAAAATATGTTATTACTTCATTATGATGATGATGATGATAAGACATATATGTGAAGTGCTGAGGAAAGTTAAGTGTGTGTGTGTGTGTGTGTGTGTGTCTATGTTTGCCATTTAACAGAACACTCAGCAGTATAACAGTTATGAAAAAGAAATAATTATAACCCTTAGACATGTGAAACTAATATATAATATCTGAGTGTGGTTTCTACTGAAATCAATGTATAGAATTAACAATACAAAATAAAAAATACATATACTGGCCATTGCAGGAGGATGGCAAAATAGAAGATGAACTACCTGCTATGGCATGTTTCATGGTAAGTATATAGAGAAAACAAGATATTTTAAGATATTCCTGGCACTATCTGTTATTGCTCATGGCGTGTACATGTTATGTAGATGTTAAGGTACTAGTACACTTTAATAAAATATCTGATAACATATGTCTTTAAAGCTAGCAAGTAGTGGTGCTCTGATTAATTGAAATAATCGGAGATTTTTAGCAATGACCAAACGACCAAGCAATTGATCACATTTTCTCATAATCAAATACGAACAATTTTGAAAGTACTGTTTTAGTTTTTGAAACACCTGACTGAACACTTCTTGAAGACTGGGAAGTGTATGTTCATGATATATTAGTCACTACTGTAAAGTAGCAAGTTTCATAACTTTAATATTGGATGTGAAATTTGCAAATGCAAGTTGTGCAGTTTCTAAATGTAACAATAACAAAAAACAAGAGATAACAACATGTTTTCTTTACCTGGATCCCGGTTGTATCATTGCTTCATTAACTAATGTCAACATTAAACCCTAATGATACATTAAATCCTTAAAGTGTCTTTAGTTAATGGCGTCATTAAAAACGGTTGTATCAAACACTTATTAGCGTATCATTATCTAATGACGTCCTAATGTAAATAGTTTCATTAAATCCGGGTATTCCCCTATTTTTTTCCCACAATTCCGCAATGTAAACATGTAAGTGTTACTCTCGGTCGTCTGTCAAAATGCATCTTTAGAGCTAAACCTCGGAACAAAAACAAACATTTCGACTGCTGTGAAGAAACACTTCTATATAATTCTGAAACGTCGCCAATAAACCTAGAATCGGTTGGTATGTTTTGGAAAACACACGAACATGAACGCCGAAGTGAGCTTTCCGCCATATTGGATAGTGTTTACAAAATCAAATTTCGCTAAGGCCAGTCATAGGACGCCTATTACATCATGTATATTTCATATTCAGTTATGACAAATGCATCGCTGAATTCCTCATACATTTTAGAATAAAATTCCAATGGTCTTGGTCACTAAAACCAAGTGTCTAAGAAAAAACGAAACATATTGGGTGTGAAAACGAGACTTGCTCATTACACAGCGCTTGCTAGAAATATAAACAAAGCAAACATCAGATTTTATACTCTGCAGCATTTTCTCAATTTTTTAGACATCAGTTCGTCTATTCGTAGCATGCATGAGCTCAATAATTTTAGAATATGCACGGAAAGAGTATCGTAGCAAGAACTAGAAAACTTAAAACAGATACAATACTGAAATTTGATATATTCATACGAAAGTTCTGTGCAGCGTGACGCCATGCGAGACGTAAAATCATGGAGAACGACATAGGCAATTATCGGCATTTCTTACCTTTTCAATGAAAACAATGAAAACAATAAAAACAAACAACCATATGCAGATAGTCAGAATGTTTCCGATTACTTACATACATTTATGGACAAAGGTTCCCTCGCAAAATCGTGGACACCCATATCCACGAAGCCGCCATTTCATGAGAAATCGGTCATCGGTAGTGATGTCATACGTCAACATTGTTGGACATATGTGGCAATTTCTTTGAGGTGACTGACTGACTGACTGAGTTTGGTTTTACGCCGCTTTTAGCAATATTCCAGCAACATCTCAGGGGGGAACACCAGAAATGGGCTTCACACATTGTACCCACGTGGGGAATCGATCGGGTCTTGGCGTGGCGAATAGCGCTTTAACCATTAGGCTACCCACCGCCCCTCTTTGAGGTGAAGGTCGGTTGAATAAGAGTAAACACAATCACACTGTCCTGCGGATTACACTTGTATTATTAATGTATACTTTGCGCATCATTCACATATGGTTTCATGAAACTAATTTCATTATCAACATTTAGTATTTTAAACCTAAGTAAAACTGACATAATAAATAAAAATGATTTAGTTATTTCATGAAATGTATATATGCACACGTTTTTAAAGGATATGTCTTGTTCATTGAATTTGTTTATGTTGTGTTATAGACAAAACAATGGCGTATAATCATTGGCCAGGTGCGCGTTTGTCACAAATGTTTTGAGTATCATTGTTTTCGATAATTCCGTGAACAAAACATCACGAAAATATTGTGTGTTTATTCACAGCAAATTCTCGCCATCTGAGTTACAATGACTTAGTATGAAGCATACCGGAGTGAGGCCCTCTTATCTTTATAAGCATGTGACCTTTATGTAGCCATTTGATGTCACAGTGGAAAAAACATTTTTTAACACATATTGTTATGGGTGATGAAACATATTTTGCAAATATAATGTACAGTTTTAGATAGTGATGAGTATACTTGGTGTAATTAGTTTTAGCTTGGGGTGAGGGGCCTTCGCTTGAGCGAGAAATTGTTATGTAACTAGTGGTACAGCTTGGGGTTTGATGAATTCAGCTTTGGTCAGTTAATTGAATGTGGCCAGCCAGCTTATAGGGAGAAGCTCGGTGATTCTGATCTAGTTGGGATGTTTCTTGAGGACAGGATTTTTGCCAGTTGTGGTTGTACCCATAATGTGAATTCACAAACTTGCACCCACGTCGGGACTGTGTCAAATATGGAAACTAGGAAATCATGGTGTACAGGAAGGATTTAAAAATGAGGTGACTATGCCATATTGCTTTGCCCATAATATATCTAAGACAATTCCCTCTTCACTTTCCACATTTGTAAATTGGTAACCTGTATCAGCCTTCTGTTAGGATAGTATAAATAAATCTTCCTCAATTAGTCAGATTGTTGTGTGATCCATTGTCATTGTTACGGGTGAATTGGTGTCATATACCCCTTTATCACACCTTCACTCGTAACAATATTAAGCGAGTCACTTTTAAGATTGAGTGTAGTATAACGTTATACATAAGCACACAGACTAATTTAATACATACCTATGTCATTCAGGTATCAGGCAGAATTTTGTTCGCTCACACTTTCCGTAAAGATGCCAAATTGAAAAGATAGTAGCACAGTGCTTTTATCAGTGCACGATAAAAAGCAGATAAATTTACTGTTTTTAACGCATAACAAAATTAGGAGTAACATTCAACACTAACATTCGATTTTACAATGTTAAAAAATATTGACACACTGCTCCCAGAAAAACTACAGCTTCAGTTTTGTAAATCATTGCTAGGAGTAGGCAAGAAAACACATAACTGGGCCTGTCGCGCAGAACTAGGTGTGTACCCATTACTAGTACCAATCATCAAAAAAGATAATTGATTACAAGTTCCATATAGATAATACAACAAATATCATCCTCAAAGATGCCATGGAAGCAAATATCAGTCTCTGTGATCACAATATAGGCTGGGTTCATAAACTTAATAAAATAAAGCAAACTTTTGAAATAGCGAACACGAATAAATGTAATCTATCTACCATGAATATACTCCAGTCAAAATGTGAAGACATGTTCAAGCATTCACTAAGTGATTCCCCTACTTCAAATAACAAATTAAGAACATACAGATTGTCAAGTCATCTATAAAACTCGAAAATTACCTATTTCATTGTAAAAACAAAGCTCATCGATCACATTTTTCAAAACTACGGTTAAGTAATCATAAACTCAAAATTGAAACTGGAAGATATACAAAACCTGCAACCCCTTTAGAACAACGTCTCTGTGAAATGTGCAGTGTCTTAGACGATGAGCAACACCATATAATATCATGTACCAAGTATAACGAAGAAAGGGAATCACTTATACACACAATGCTATATTATGACCAAGAATTTACTACACTCTCAAAAAAAGAACAATTCTTAATAATTTTCACGAACAGAAGTCCTGAATTAATTTCCAAAATATGTCACCATCTTTACAACTTTAAATGAATGTTATATCTTACCATAGTCTCCTCATATATTATTTCCATGTCATTATACCACATGATTTCTAAAAATTGTTATAATGTACATCATTTATGTGTGAAATGTATCTATATTTCTTGTACCTACTGTGTAAATATGTGTAGCTTATAGAATATTGCCACTGTTTCTTCATGGAATGCTATGCAATAAATATCTTATCTTATCTTATCTTATCTTCAGCAGTGTCTACTTTTCAAACTGAGTTTATACCATGAGATACGACATTTAATACTCTACATATCTGTGTAATTTTATAGCTGTAGGTAGATCCAGTGCGGCGCAAACGAAATTCTGGCGCAATGTTCACTTTTCCAGGAAGTTTAATGACGCTCTAATGATACCCCAGGACCTTCATTAAGTTAATGACGCACTAATGACAACAGAGCATCATTATAATATTAGTACAACAGAATTTAATGAAACATTAGTTCCTGAACGTTTAATGGCACGTTAATGCTTCATGAAAGTTTGATACAACCGTGTCCTGAACAGGAAAGTGAAAAATGATGCTAACCAATTTTTCTCAATGATTGCTCATTAGTGATAAGTGATGAACCAATTATCAGAGAGAAATTTCAACCCATTCCCAGCACTACTGGCAAGTTCCTATGAAGTGATAAATATTTGTGATAACTGGTACTATGCTGGTAAAGATAAGAACCCCATTCTCCAATCCTAGGCAGTCAGCTGCATTCGAGGGAGGTAAGAGAAACAGCACTGTAGTAATAGACCTAACCAAAGAATCTGATAACAACAAAACCTCAGAGGTATGTTAAATACACATACTTGCAATGTAAAAAAAATAAATTATTTTACATTTAAAAAAAAAAAAGAAAATATGTATTACTGCACCCAAATTAAACGTTCTATTGTATAGTGGGTGATAAGTAGAAAAATGAATATTCTAATAATGTCCCCAATTGCAGGACCAAGATGAGGATTCAGATGGCTTACCAGAGTTATAATTTGAGAGGAGAAAGAGGAAAAAACCTTTCGTAAAGCAAACAACACATGCTCACACAACCAAACAGGTAAGTATAGTACCTGTGCCTTAATAGCGACTCATAGATATAGAAAGGCTTTTACTGGATTTCAATATGACCTCATAATGAACTAAATGTTCCACTCTTTACAGAAACAAGGAGATAAGACACATATGGTCAACAAGAGACACAGTGAACCTGTAAGTTATTGAGCTAACACTGTAACAGGATTGTAGACATTGCTGAAGTAGGGTTTGCTACTTGTGTTTGCTGTGAGAAAACAATCTAGACTGCACAAGACACATCTGTGTTTGATGTAAAAACAATCCCAGCAATCTGGTTGTGATGACATACAATCATAGTTAGTGAGCATTACCGGCCATCTCATCATGCTGACTAAGACTACACCAAAATGGAAAATGTGGTTAACACCAAGAATGAGAGAAATATACCCCTGGTATGCAGCATGAAGAGCCAAGTGTATCCCAAAGACAACAACCATTAAATATGAAGTTTTAACATTACAGAAATGACAGTTATTGTTCATGTTGCTTTCAGCTACCAATACCTTTGGATTATGAGTCCATATGGAGGTTACGCTCAAACACAAATGCTGTGATGGCTGTAGTAGATGGACATAAACTGACAGGGAGCTTCGGAGCACTGAGACCAGGGCATGAAGTTACAGATGAGGTACTTCCATAACAACTAATTAATTTGAAATTTGATGATGGCATAACTGTTTGACAAATGGTACACCCATATATATCTATTTTGTTAGGTAATTTTGATGTTCATGTTAATAAAATCCTGATGGCAATGGATTAAAGAAGAAATTTTCCACAAAATTATTATGCTTGACTTGGATTAACCCTTTTGGAATGACTTTTTTACTGATATAAAACATAACAAAATAGATATGCTGACATAGCTGATATTTTAGCAGCATGTATTTTGTTAATAGTTTAATGTCACATTAGGCAGTAGCCCGGTTGTCTAATCATGGTATGTTAAGAAGTACACCGGGAACCAAATATACAATGGTGAATTGTGACAATGCAGCACATGTATTATTGTGTGAAATGATTGCTTAACATTTTTTACAGATACTCAATGCATACTGCAGTGTGAAATGTGGCGACCGAGATGATGTATAGCTGATGGACTGCCTTGCTGCCACAGATGTTATTCTCAAGCATGGACAACCACCAGTATTTAGGAATGTAAGAATTACAACCATTGTCATAAAGTTTGCATAGGTTCTAACACTAGGATTACCTTTGGTGGACAAATACATACCAATAACAATAGCTCCACATGTGTATGTCAGGGTAGAGATTGCGATCAGAGTCTCTACTGGTGCAATCAGAGATGCTACCAGTACAATTTCCATGACAAGGATCTGACAAAAGTCACTGTTGTGACATATTGTTTTATGCTTATATTCGATATCTTCCATTGAAAAGTCCACACATCAGTAATTATTGATAACAAATAATGTCACATTTATGACAGACCTAAATGTTGCTAATGTTATGCATTGACAGACATAGCTGAAATTAGCACTCACAATAAAGCGTGAGATTTTCTAAAATAAACATTGAATTTGTATTTTTTTTTTTTAATTTTGGAGTAACAATGTTTTATTTTCATTTTGTTTGTAAACAAGTTGGACAAACAGTGTGCACTTTTCAATGTAAGATGTCATTCTACAATATATGAAAATAAATTTTGTTTTCTAAATATTCACTTAGATTATATACATTAACATGTATGTGTATCCACTCTTGAAGAGGTTTCATATCCCTATGACATATATTAATATATTTCCTACTGTATGCCTGCTGGGTGATTACAGCTCACATGCTGTGTAAGTTTTGGTTTGTTTGTTGCACTCATCAAAGTTCCAGCTATATGGTGGCGGTCTGTAAATAATCAAGTCTGGACCAGACAATCCAGTGATGAACAGCATGAGCATAGATCTATGCATTTAGCATATGATGACATGTGTCAAGCAAGTCTGACCACCCAAATCCCCCCTTAGTTGCCTCTTACAACAAGCATGGGATGGTGAAGACCAATTCCAACCAGGATGTTCAATGATCTGCTATTTCAAGAGTTATCCGCACTTGATAACTGACATACCAAAACAGACCTGGCTATGAGCAGATATTTCTGCTCATTCATTAACACACTGCATATGAGAATATCACTTGTTAATACTAGATTATGTTGTAATATGCTGTAAATATTATAGAATTAGTAACAAATGTAGTAGTAATGAATGAACTGTGTATACTTTTAAAAAGAATAAAGCAAAGAATATTGTTTGAAAGACTGAATTTATTTCTGGAACAGGTGGATCTTCTTTCGAAAGAGATGATACTGGCACCATATGTGACAGGAAAGCACTGGCAAATGTTTGTGGTATACCCAAAAATTATGAGATTGTATATATAAACCCAATGGGTGAAGATACATCACATCAGAGTAAAGAGGCAGTTTTGTCAACTTGGCAGAGAATACTCAGGAGCAGATGTAAAATGGGTCTACTCAAGGACACTCTTCAGAAGAGATGGAAGCTGACAACAGTAAAACATCCATTACAGCAACACTCCACAAGCTGTGGAATATATACTAGGCACATAAAGAAACTGTGCATACAAAAATTTAAAATCTAAATTTATCAAACCTGTGTAGACACATAAGGATTTAAACTCAGAGATTAGTGACATGCATCTAACATGCATGCACGTGCCATGTTCCGTGACGTCAGTGGGTTCGTCCTTGAGACGTGCAATACGTCGTTGCACATGCATTCCAGGAAAGAGAAACAGAGCAAATGAATGCCACACAATACTGTCACTTTGGAAAGCTCAACCCCTGCCCTTGCAATCATCAAAAAATTAAACGGCTATTGAAACACATAGCATGCCAAGGCTCACGTCTGCACAACGTCATGAGGCCATTGGGATGGTCTCAACGACAAGTGGCTGCACATTTCCACTGCCACTGGAACACCATTTCTGCACTGGTGAGATGCTACCAGAACACAAATGACGTCATCGATCGGCTACGTTCGGGACGTCCACGTGTTAACAACGCGATCTTTAGACAGGACAGATCGATAAGGGTGACCCATCTTCACCACAGGTTTCAGACTGCAGTGATGACTGCCCGAACCATCCCAGGACTTCGCCGTATCCACCCCAACACAGTTCAACAACGTTTACATCATCACGGGATCAGACCACGACGTTCCGCCACACGGCATATCCTGACACAACGTCATCGACAAGCTCGCCGAATGTGGTGCGAAATCATGTCCGCAGACCCTTGTTTTGGTGGAGAAATGTTGTTTTTACAGATGAGTCCAGGTTTAACATTTCCCATAGTGATGGACGTCAACGTGCCTATAGACGCGTGGGAGAACGTTATGCACAGGCCTGTGTCTTGGAGAGGATCGCTTTGGTGGTGGTTCTGTGATGATTTGGGGTGGAATAACAGCACGCCAAAGAACTCCTTTGGTGATTGTTCAGGGCAACTTAACTGGTGTGGGCTACAGGGATCAGATTCTTCGACCTGTGGCAATTCCTTTTCTGCAACATCATGGCCCTTGGGTTAACAGTCCAACAGGACAATGCCCGCCCTCATACGGCAAGTGTTGCTATGGATTTCTTGCAACACCACAACGTTGACTTACTGCCTTGGTCTGCAAATTCACCGGATCTCTCCCCGATAGAGCATGTTTGGGACGAGATGGATCGACGTCTATGCCGTCTTCCTCATCCGCCAGATAACGTCCTTGACTTTGCAACAGAACTTGAGAGAATCTGGCGTGACATCCCACAAGCCTTCCTTGCACATTTGATAGGCTCTATGCATTGTCGATGCACTGCTGTTCTCAATGCCGATGGTGGACATACCCGTTATTGAGCTTGTGACATGGTCGTTTGACTCCTGTCCCGCTTGTGGACTCGTACGTCATTGTGATTGACTTTTCAATTGAAATTCTCCCGACTTGTTATGGTCTTATAATCCCTCCATTAAAGTTTATATGTACCTTTGACATTGTTATCGTACTTATCAACTGGGATAATATTTTGACAATGCACAGTTTCTTTATGTGGCTAGTATATGTGATGAAGGTAACACAAATGTTAGAAAGCTAATTACAGCTAAAATATTTTGGTAACACTAACAAATACATTTGACTTCAAAGAAGCAAATCCAAACAATATTTCAGCATGAGAATTCAATATGCATCAGTTGTGTTAATATGTTCACAACAGATACCACAGTTTAACATAACTGCCCCAAATATTAGTACAAATTCCTACTAATGAACTGATAATTTCAAATGTGAGTTTGTTGACTTTCTGCTTGATGGGGGAGAACATGTGTACCCCATTTGATACAGTTGAGTGCAGAATACACATAGCATCACATTTGCTGCAAGAAGCAGGTAAGTACAGATTACTGAAACAAAGCGAAACATACTACTCTATTATTATAACATAAAAGAAAAATCGAGTAAGTTACACCAAAGGACATTTGCAAAATGTATAAGTAATTAACAGTAATGTGAAAGTTTCTAAACAAATGTGAATGTGTTGTTTCAGATTTACCTGCAATGGCAGATATCTGTAGAGGCTGCTCAATGCCAACACGTATGGAGGCCACTACAAGATGTGAAAAGAGAACACATGGCACCAAAGAAAGGGTACAACAACGGGTAAGGATTTATGACAGCTACTGAAGAAATAATGTGTAAATAAGTTTTACATGCATGTGGAATAACAAAATTAATACATAACATTCTGGACTGATAGAAAAGACACACACCTGAAATGATAAAGATCAAATATTAATAATAATCACTTTGTATTACAGGTTCAGTGTGAGAGATGCAGGTACTGGTATCACCTTAAATGCTCTGGCAGCATTGAATCATTTAGAACACTGAGACATGTGTGTGCAATGTGTGCCAGGTAGATGGTGTAGAGAACGAGAACAAGACATCACAAAGTTTATCTCTATTCCTAAGAAAAGGCACACAAAAGCAAAATAGGTCTCATGGATCACATACTAGGCTGGCTGGACACACCGAGAACAATGTCTAATTAATTGCCTTAAATGGTCGCATAAAAACATGTCAAGGATGCAAAGTAAATTCAATCATCCACCAATGGCACCATTTGACATAGTTGTGAGACATCTAGAGTGCAGACAATTTTACAGTCAGAGGGCACATACAACAGCCACATACAACAGCCACATACAACATTTGGCACAAAATGGGATTGACATAATGTCTGTTATAAATTCAAGAGTACCCTATTTGTAATCTTCACAACATTAACATATTGAACAGATGGCAGTAAGTAAGGATAACATGACAATCAAGACCCTCAAAGCGGTGCTCACTACAGAACACATGCCAGTGAGTCAGGATAACATGACAATCAATATAGCCTGAAAGTACAGAACAGATCACAGAAGCCCTAACATGACAATGAAGACCCTCACAGAAGCAGGACAACATGACAATCAAGACCCTCACAGAAGCCCTCACTACAGAACAGATGCCAGTCAGTCAGGATAACATGACAATGAAGACCCTCACAGAAGCCCTCACTACAGAACAGATGCCAGTCAGTCAGGATAACAGGACAATGAAGACCCTCACAGAAGCCCTCACTACAGAACAGATGCCAGTCAGTCAGGATAACATGACAGTGATGACCCTCCCAGAAGCCCTCACTACAGAACAGATGCCAGTCAGTCAGGATAAAAGGTCAATCAAGACCGTGCCAGAAGCCATAGATACAGAACAGATGCCAGTGAGGGAAACAGGATGATAAAGGTTATAACTCAAAATAAGTGAAGCTAACATGACAATAAAGAATGGTTCAAGCTTATTCTTGGGAGGTGTTTTTCTGTGATATAATGATAAAGTAGAGAGATGAACTTTATAAATGACACATTGTAACCACTTTTTGGGCCAGATACCCTGGGCCTCCACGTGGCCTGGCCTGGAAACTATCCCATTCATGAATGAAATGCTGATGCCATTACATCAGAATGGGATAGGCTAACACAGGGTGATTGAACGTCTTATCATGATATACCTCAAGACAATATGTAAAGGGAATGCATAACAAAATTAAGGAAATATATAGGTTACCTCCATGATGAATAAATAGAAACATATAAAGCATGTATCAGTAAACACAAGAAATACATGTACTTAAAATTAGAAATGAACTTGCTCCTTTATGTCACTGTATGTACACTTTTAAAGATGAAATTAAATATTTATTCAATTGGTTCATGCAAAAAGTTCACTCTATTAAGATGGAGTGACACCTATGTGTTTCACATGACAAAACACATTGTATTACGAGTATTATTAGAACAAGCTAAATACTTGTATTGAGTGGGAAATTAGACTGGGCATTACAAAAACAACAAGAAGACAAAGTCATCAATATCCCCCGCAATGGCAAAATACTCTTCATGATTATGTCTACGAGTTATGATTATGTCAAATATTTAGGTGTGTATATAGAAAAATGGAAGGAGAGTATTGAAAGGTTTTTAAAGTTCTGCTCCAGAAAGCAGCACTATCACCAATTTCAGGCTAAGTCAAACTTGTTGCCATGGAAATGCCAAAAATATTTTATTCAGAATTCCAAAACTACCAAAAGGCACAAGTACACTACCAGATCTATCTATGTGCCAAGTTTGGTGAAGAAATAGTGAACAGTTTTAGAGTTCAGCTCAGGAAAAGAGCACTACCACAATTTCAGGCTAAGTCAAACTTGTTGCCATGGAAATGCCAAAAATATTTAATTCAGAATTCCAAAACTACCAAAAGGCACCAGTACACCACCAGATCTATGTATGTGCCAAGTTTGGTGAAGAAGAAATATTGATTTCACGGAACTTTTAGAGCCAAAATATTTAATTCAGAATTCCAAAACTACCAAAAGGCACCAGTACACCACCAGATCTATCTATGTGCCCAGAAAAGAGCACTACCACCAATTTCAGTCTAAGTCGAACTTGTTGCCATGGAAATGCCAAAAATATTTAATTCAGAATTCCAAAACTACCAAAAGGCACCAGTACACCACCAGATCCATGTATGTGCCAAGTTTGGTGAAGAAATATTGAACGGTTTTAGAGTTCTGCTCCGGAAAAGACAAATGTGCACAGACAGACGGACAGGCGCAAGGACGGAGTCCATTTTAATACCCCCCGCAAAACGCGTTGCGGGGGATAATAATGACCAGGGCCTGACTGTTTTTAAAGTTTTCGGATAAAAATGGGACAGAAATTATTTTTTGGGTAAACATTTCTTACATAGGTAAAATACTGAAAAAAATATACTAAGCAGCTAAAGAAACATCAGTTTGGAATTTTCCTTCGCAAAAACATATAACTGTAAACTCATTTAATGCTTTAATTGTATATTTTTGACAACATCTCCAACTTTATCTGAGCAAAGACATTCCTTCCCAAACTCAGAATTGAACCCAGGAAATGGTGTCAAAAACACAACCTGATTTTGGAGATGGTATGGTGTTCTCCATGTTTTACATGCAACTCATGCTGCACGTGCTGTTCACAAGGACCAGCCCTATAAAATGCACCCCCAAACCTGGTTGAAACATTCACATTACAACATCAACAGGATGCCGCAACTCACGACAGCTCAGAGGAACCAGGCGCTAAGAAGATTTGAAGCTGGCCACACTGCACAAGCCGTTGCCAGTCACTTCCATGTCAACGTTCGGACCATCTACAGGCTGCAGCAACGTTTCCGGGCCACCAACACCACAAATGAACGCCCCCGTACTGGCAGACCAAGGGTGACCACAACACGACAAGACTGCCATGTTGTGCGACAGCATGTACAGAATCCCTTCATGTAGGCATCTGAAACAGCACGCCAGACAGTGGGAACACATGGGAGA
This sequence comes from Haliotis rubra, assembly GCF_003918875.1. Taxonomy (NCBI): domain Eukaryota; kingdom Metazoa; phylum Mollusca; class Gastropoda; order Lepetellida; family Haliotidae; genus Haliotis; species Haliotis rubra. Next base: position 52,007 of record NW_025765746.1, read on the forward strand.
CCAATCAGTACTTATACAGTATGCCAACGTCTTAACAGCGGGAATCTCCATTGCCATAGACCTTACCGTGGACCTATCCTCACCCTCGTCATCGGCGTGAAGTCTACAGTTTGCCCGACAACACCAAAACTGGCGATACAGGCAATAGAGAACTATTCTGTTCACAGATGAGAGTCGGTACTGCGTATCAACTGCAGATGGCAGAACAAGAATATGGAGACGACATGGCCAGCTTTACTCAGACCAATGTGTTATGGAAAGAGACTCATGGGGAGGTGCAAGCATCATGGTATGGGATGGAATAGGCCTGAACTGGAGAGTGTGTTCTGTGGTGTTCCAGAACCTTGGTCGAGGGAGAGGAGGCGGCGGCATCACAGTTGGGCGCTACATCAACCAAGCTCTCAGACCCCACGTCATACCACATTTCTCACGTCACCGGAACAACATTTTCCAGCATGATAACGCCTGGGCCCATACTGCCAGAGCTACACGGGACTTCCTACAGCAGAACTGTGTCAACATTATGCAGTGGCCAGCCCTTAGTCCTGATTTAAACCCAATTGAACATCTTTGGGATGAAATTCAGAAGATACTGAATAATGTCAAACCAAGGCCGAACACAGCTGATTTATTGCACCAGGCCTTTCTCAGAGTGTGGTTCAAGGTGCCAATGGCCTTCATCAATCGATTGGTGCACTCCATGCATAGACGCTGTGCTGCAGTTATTGCCACTCGTGGTGGTCACACTAGATACTGAAGTCAAGGGTATGAATGGACTGCAAACGTTCACGTAATGTCTTGAAATTGTGCTGAGTTGTTCATTGATGTGTCAAGATATTGTACACCGAATATGTTTTTGATCTGCTTATTATGTCAATTTCTGTAATGATTTGATTACAGTGCCTATCTAATTTTGAATTCGTACTGACGGGTTTTTTTGCTGCTGAGTATAGAATGAAATGCTGAAAGAGTAGAGAGAAAACAAATGGAAATATAAGTTAAGAAGATGAGGTGAGACATGTACAAGTACATAAGTAAACTCAAAACTAGCTTGATTAATGATTAAAGATCACATATACTCTAGGGGGGTACAAATACATAAATCACTAACTGGCATTGCTATAAATGAAACCCCGTCATTGAAACTACTCACTTCGGTCTTTAATTAACTTAAATCGACCTTTTTGACAACAGTGCACAATTCTCACCCGCGAACAAAATTTCAACCAATCAGAGCGGGGCGTCTCTGTGACGTCATATGAGGAATAGCTATGAGGGCCGATGCAGAATTCATCTACATTTCAGGGGGTAAATTATCTTGTTTGAAGGTTTGTATAAACCTGAAATCGTGACAACTGTTGTGTAAAATGAAAGCTATATGTTCTCACAATCTACTGTCATTTAATTTTGTCTCCTGCTTTGCCTAGTTTCCGAGATACACCTTGTTTTCATAGACGATTCTGTCAAAATCGCTTGGTGTCGTTAGGCCTTATTTGTATAATGACTGATCCAAATTGATCCCATTTCTGTGGTTTTTCTACCTTGATATTTAATCATGTCATGTAAAAATATGGCGTCTATTATTATGATATTAAAATTGACATTTGATTTTTATTGGAATCAGTAAACTAAACAACCCTACTTTGCCATTGCTAGAAGAATCTGAAGATTTACTTAGGTAAATAGGTACAAACAGTTTTAGCACACAGCAAATGCTTATGTGTATTTCTTATGCAACAATGGAGTTCTGTTTGTATTCTCAAAACAGTGTCGGCCCATAAGTTTTCACATGCAATTGAAATTGCATGCAATACAGCAATTAATACTCCCTTGTTGTAACCTGTGTTAGGTGGTATAAACCTACACATGTTATTTGTCATCATTCACTTGATGGTCAGTTAATGAATTTATAACAGGTATACTTAGTGGTAACACCACTTAGATTACCTGACAAAGGCTACCATTTGGCATTTCTTGTGTCTGGAGAAAATACTCAACATTATAACCATCGATCAAAGGAATAACCGATAACATGCTGATTGATTAATTACTTTTATCTTACACAGCGGATTTGTCAAAAGGTAGTGTTTATGTATGTAGATTTACTTATCTATACTGAATACACTCTGTCGTGTCGGTGTCAGCGTAAAAACGTCCTTCTTTCAAAGGATTAACCGGAGATACATTGATTGATTGCCCATTATTGGCTAACTAAATTACTGTTTTTAAAGAAAGGCGGACATTATGCAATTAGTTGCCAGGTGTGCTATCTTGGGTGACCAATGAGACTATACACAAATGTGAAATACCTGAAAAGATTTATCACTTTTTCGTATATTAAACTGTTAAAAGACACATCACTTGGAACAGCTGCAGATGAATGGCATATCACTCGTTTTTGTGGATATTGATGGATACATTCCTCGAACAAGGTCATAGCCTGACATTGTTCCTATAACTTTAATTTGTTTTAATTTTAATACTTGCATTTTGTTTTTATTCATTTGTCGTAGCATTCAACAGAATCATTGTTTTCGCCGTGAAGTGTAATGAGACAGACAACATACACTAGGGTGTGAGTGCGAATTATGATTCACATTGGCAAACTGTAAAATGTCTAGATGTTACAGTTCTGTTATAAATTCACTATAAGTATCAGCAGATCGTCTGCTTTTTATTTAGGTTCAAAATGCATACAAGTATGATAATAAACTATTTAGGATTATAAGACCAAATATAAAGACGCACATTGACTAGTATCTACATACTGGTGAGTGGACATTAACCATGTGAATGTAGCAAGAAATTTATCGCACAGTATTGTCACTTCGACCCCCACCTCGCTTCTGTGGAAGAAATCGTTATGTTATAAGTTGTGTCATGCAAAATCCTTTTGGTTATAATTCCAATACATATTTAACTACGAGTAGAAAGTAGTTTTGATTTTCTAACTTGATGAAAACAAACCATATTCTCATTAATTCTAACAGACTTTAGCCCGTGACTTTACGATTTTCAAAAATGGCGGTGCCCTGTCTCGAACATACGCCAGTCTGAGGATAAATGCTATTTAGGTTTGTTTTCACCGAGTTACAAAATCAAAACTACTTTCTACTGGTAGTAAAATATGTATTTGATTGATGGCCAATAGGATTTTGCATGACATAGTTTATAACATAACAATTTCTCTCGTGGCAGCGAGGTGGGTGTCAATATAATACTACTTACAATATTATTGTTACTTCGACCACAACCTCGCTTCCGAGGAAGAAATCGTTATGTTACAAGTTGTGTCATGGAAAATCTTTATGGTCATCAATCATATACATATTTTACTACAACTAGTAAGTAGTTTTGATTCTTTAACTTCCATGAAGCGATCTGAACGCAAGTAAGATATCGTTTCAGGCTTCCACAACGCTCGCTTCGCACTCACAAGCATAACACATTTAGCACGAACTGCAGGGTCCTGTGGAAATCTGTGCATGGTGACACCGTCACCCGACCCCTAGGAGCAATTGACGACACAGCAACGATTCGGCATGTCGTCGTTGATGTCGAGAAATCATCAAAATGATGAGCACGCTACACACTTTCTATACAACTAACTGAAAATCGTTCCTCATATGACGTCACTGCATTGCTCTGGCGACAGAGTTACGTAACCTGTCTGTGGTTTGTTGGCGGGCGAGAGTGAAGCAGGCGACTTTTTGACAACTTTTAATCGCTCGGTATTAATTAACCACAAGTTTTTTTAAGAATGAATTTGGTGTTCCGCATAAGTCTAACCACAAATCTTTCATATGTAATAGTTAAAAGAGTACAAAAAAACGAAGTTTATTTGTTCTTTAAGGCCATATGATAAGGGATGGAAAAGTATCCTAGAGTATCAGGTAAATCAGGTGCCAAGTTCAAGCTGTATTGCTTTGATGAGTATGATTACTGTAGGTTATGGAGATGCTAATACACCCTTATGTTGCAGGGTACATATTGGGTGATGTTATGACTGCTTACATATTGTTGGGGATGGATGGCTTGTAATGTTACATGTATACTCATACATCCTCCAGTATTAAATGCTGTTGCTTGAATATTGCTGAGTATAACATTAAACTTCAATCCAACCAGCCAACTCTGGAACAACAGCATTTCACTGAAACAAATCCCACCCTTATATACAAATCTGGGTACTGAGTCAGAATTATTTTTAAGTTTGCCATGTCTCAGGACTAATCAAACATAGTGATGCCCAACTCCATTATGGCACAGTTGGCATTCACAGATACGCAGAGTCACAACTTATCAAATTGACCTAAAAAACACTCTCCAAATTAAGAGGAGAGTGTTGTTCCAGAGTTGGCTGGTTGGATTGAAGTTTAATGTTATACTCGGCAATAGTCAAGCAACTGCATTTAATACTGGAGGATGTATGAGTATACATGTAACATTACAGATTCACTGACAGAGTTATGTTAGCCAAAAGTGAAACTGTTGAAACTAAAGTTAGGTGTTTATTCTTTGGAAACAAATTACTGATGTGTATCTGTTTAAATGATGTAAATTCATGTTATAAAGTTTAATGTAATTTGACAAAAATGGGAACATCATTTTGCCATAAATAAGGTAGTTTATATTAACATCATGTGATGATATATGAGAGGTAAAGAATGATGTATGACAAAATCTGAGAGAAAATGGCAATTCATGAACAATTACTTACTTTTGTAATTAAATGTCAAAAGCTTGATTAGTATGTACAGTACTATGTACATACCAGAAGCAGTATGCGAAATAGCCTCTGGCCCGCTAGCCCCTGGCTAGTAAAAATCCAGGTGGGCCAGTAAATCTACAGTCATTGGCCATTGGGTGATTTTGTAAATATATCACTCTCTCCGACTTGTTAAGATATAATAAACTTAAAAATCATCCAAGATTATGGCCTGATAAAAACGTTCACCATATTAGCAGCCTAATGATGAAACCCATGTCTACATTCAAATTTCGGACTTGTAAATTATATATTTTGTTGGCTAGTAACTTTCAGGCACAGCTAGCCTGACTGGCTAGCAAAATTTGGAAACTATTTCGCACACTGACCAGAAGCAAACTTCATGGCACACTATGCACTATTACCCACTGTGAGTGAGTGAGTGAGTTAATATTTAACGTCACAGCGGCAATATCTCAGCCATATCAGGATGAAAACAATTTATACAATAAAGATGAAAACATTATGAAGAGTAAAATTAGTCGACAATGGACAGTAAAAATAATACAGTATCACAGATATGAATATAACTAGCATGTAAAACTAAAACATTTTGATGAAAGAAGACAATACAATATAAACCACAGGCTATAGATTATTATCCACTGTATTAAGCCAGCAAGACAGACATACAATGCATGTAAATTCAGGATAATATATAACAATATAGCAAAGTTAACTGTTGTATGGTTTTAGCTTTGTGTATTGGCCTATTGCTTTGTTATTTAAAGAATTCATACAACAAACAAATTGCAAGGTTGGTATGGGGGGAACCATGATGTATAGGCAGGGCTCCAGACAAGGGCCGTATCGGCGTATGTACGGATATAAAATAAGCACGATACGGTAGGAAATAATTTAGAAAACATGGCAGATACGTACCACAGCAATGGTGTTTGGTCTTAGAATCATTTACAGACGTATTCAATCAGAAAAAGTACTGTTTATTTTTTATTGACCTGTTTACACAAGAGTAGCAATGTTGTGGTGCATATATGAAACGAAACACAAGATTACTCCATTAAATTCCATTCAGTATTCTAAATGTACTTTAATTGTTTTCCTGTACTTCTATACTGAAAGAATAAGGAGTACGTACTCCTGATCATGAAACTTTATCTGGGGCCCTGTATAGGTTGATAACATTTCTAAGCTATTAGCTGGCTATTGTAAACTAGTGATGGATTTTACATACACTATTCACAGAGAAGTAAATTAACTATAAAATATACTAAATTCAATATCTTCCTCTTCTCTTTGATGAAGTACTGACTCTACAAACATACATATATGTCAGTAAAATTGTTTTGATTTAATTATAGAGTACAGGGTAATGACAACAGGTGAAAACATAACAATAGGTTCCTGGCAGGTTGCTTTTTCTCCTTCAGTGAAGGATCTTGGCGTATGGCTAGAGTTTGATGTGTGCATGGATGTACATATCGACAGACTGTGTAAAACCTGCTAATTCATTTGCGCAGGATTGGAAACATATGGAAGTACATCACAAAAGAAAATGCGAAGATTCTACTCAGATGTCTAATTTCCTACAGAGTAGATTACTGCAATGGACTGCTTGTAGGTAATAACAGGGTTCAGCTTAAAACTAAAAGAGTGCAGAAAATACAGAATACTGCTGCCCGCATCATTCCATTACAATAAAAATCATGTGACATTACTGCCGTGCTCATATGACCTCACTGGCTACCCATTGAATAACATCAACTTTAAAGTTCTCTGTACCATCTAGAAACGCCTCCACAACCATCCTACCTAACTGACTTGATCATTGTATACACACCAGCCACAACTCTTCGATCTCACAACCAGCTCCTAGTTACGGTACCGACTTTCCGACTTTCCTAATTTGGTAAACGATGGTTCTTTCATGCAGCCCCAAGACTATGGAATTGACTACCAGTCAACATCAAACACTGATTCTCTGACAGCTTTCAAATCACAACTGAAGACTTACTTTTTCTCCTCTGTATATAACTGACTCTTTTCCTCTTTCCCCTGCGCTTTGAGCTTGCACTAGTGTGAGGATTATAGTGCATAACAAATGGCCATTATTATTTATTATTAATACTACTTATTTACAACAATTTTCATTCTTATTACTATTATGAAGAAATTATTTTACCTGTTGTGAGAAACATTACTTGAAACACCCTTCCAAAACATGATGTACTTTATTTCCAATACTAGAATGAGACAGAGGGTGATATCAATATTATTGGTGAAACATTACAACAGTATGAGTTTAGGCAGATACGGGTTAAGGAGCTCTTTTCTGTATGGCACAATGACAAGCATCTCCCAAATCATGTTTAAAATTGTAACAACATAACATTGCTAATTACTACCCAACCTAGAAGAATGAGTTAATATAAGTATTATGTAGAATTGTTCCAATTAATATTAAAAGTATGAAGATTTAATATTTAGGATAACTGTATTAATTTGAAGATAAACATTTTACAAAATAGCAAAAATTAACTGCACCATCTACAAATGCCTCCAAGTGCATTGACATTATTGTGTAAAATGATTACACAAAGTAGAATGAACATACATATATGATAATATAATGACAAGGCCAGTGTGATGACCAGATGAGAAGCCATTTAAGTGTAACAGAGGTGTAGTAACTGGGCTGTTTATAAAGTACCGTGGGTATAACAAGGAAATTCCTATGGTGACACTAACATAACCCATAAAAATGATTTCCATTTGTGATTTATTTATGATAAGATAAAATAACTAGATAACTAAAGAACATAAAACAGTTTACTGTGTTAATGAAACAATGATACTAACTTTTCTTGAAGGCAAATGTAAAAAGACAAGAAAGCGTTTAACGTTACCATAACCCTACGGTAGCTGGGTACTGTCTATTAAAGTTGACAAGGATGTCTGTATGGCTAGCAGCTTCACGCAGCGTACATGTACATGACACCCACCACATTTAACCTATATACAGATAAACAACACAAAGACACAAAGCGATATGATTACGCTTAGTGACACTGGAATACTGATGTTGACTTCACGCTGACACTCTGTGAAAAGAATAAAAGAATGAAGCGAGAGATTTTCTGTTTTCTACGTTGTCATTATACAAGTTCAGTGTATGTAGTACTATGTACACAATGTGCATATATACAATGTATTTCAATCTCGAATCACACGATATCTCGAACCTGTCTTGATGCATCCCTTGGGGTTCGAGATCCAGGGAGTTTACAGTATCCAAATGACTTGCTTGAATACTGTCAAAACTTCAAATGTTTAACCATGTACACCATTGTCCCATATGATAAACTGCAGGCAACAATTAATGTGTTGATCCATGGGGCATGCATCACTAAGCGTGGAGACCACAGATGTTGTGATCTTCAAGGGTTCAGGACAATTTGTAATGGAAGAAAGCAAGTGTCATCTGACATTTACTGAGAAAAATCAACATCAATGTGAAGTGGCAGAATTCTGGGAACTGATGTCAGGTTGACCAGTTAGATATCACATGTTGGGCCACATAGGTAACTGATTAGACGTGTCAGCTTACAAAAATGTAGTTTCATTATTGGTTACAGTTTTTGCTAATTCATAGTTCATTTCAATAGAGTAACATAATTAGATACATATTTCAAGTGATGAATTAAATACATATGTAAACCAAACTGTTTGAGATGATCCCACTCATGCTTAAGTTACCTAAAATGAAGTCAATTGTTTTACTGTGTCAGCTGGCTGGGCAATCGTAATGGAGCCAATCTTCATTTAAACTTTCTTTGCAGAATATCTGTAGCATGAACAAGGAATTCAAACAATGCTCGCTTATACACATGTATATTAAAATAGTTCTTGGAACAGTAAGTTTGACAGAAGTGCAATGTGTTACTGTCAAACAACAATATCACCTCTTAGACACTGGCTGACATGGCCAATACTGGGCCTGTAGAACAACTTCGATTTGTGTCGCAGTGCCTGAAGAACAACTCGACTTATTGTCACAATGTGTTACTGTCAAACAACAATATCAGCTCTTAGACACTGGCTGACATGGCCAATACTGGGCCTGAAGAACAACTTCGACTTGACGCAATGTGTTACTGTCAAACAACAATATCAGCTCTTAGACACTGGCTGACATGGCCAATACTGGGCCATGAAGAACAACTTCGATTTGTGACGCAATGTGTTACTGTCAAACAACAATATCAGCCCTTAGACACTGGCTGACATGGCCAATATGAAGAACAGCCCTCGATTTGTGACGCCAATGTGTTACTGTCAAACAACAATATCAGCTCTTAGACACTGGCTGACATGGCCAATACTGGGCCTGAAGAACAACTTCGACTTGTGTCAAACGCAATGTGTTACTGTCAAACAACAATATCAGCTCTTAGACACTGGCTGACATGGCCTCCTCGTGATCTCATAATATGCTACCCTCAATTACAGAATCAGTAATAGAAGCAGGTTTCAAAACAGACCACTCCTTAACATCGATGACATTCAAACTGTCAGATTTATCCCGTGGCAAAGGGTTGTGGAAGTTTAAGAATTCTTTATTAACACCATCTATGTGAAGAAAGTGAACAATATTATTTCTCAAACCGTTGCTCAGTATAAGGTAGACACAGATGAATATAGCATTGACAACCAAATTCTTTTCGAAACTATTTTACTGATGATAAGAGGAGGAACCAGAAAAAGGAAAGAATTAGGAAGGAAAACACCTCTCTGACAATCTAACTGAAAAGGAAATTTAGTCTTGATGAAATCTTAGTCTTCATCTGATAATGAAACCATTAAAGAGGAAATAATCACTGAAATCAAGGCTATTCAACAGGAACCCAAGGCTCAATCAAAGCAAAAAAACCGACTTCTTTCTTCTTGAGTCTAGAATCTAGAAATTTACTCAATAAATCCTTTTCAAGAGTACAAACTTCCAACAGACGTATCCTTGACTCTCAGAATGATATTCAGAATGAAGTAAAATTATTTTACCAAAAGCTGTATAGTAAACATGACGTCTCTGACATTAATTTAGATAATCTACTGAAAGGATATTGTATTCCAAGACTTAGTAATGATGTTGCATCGAAGCTGGAAGGTGAACTGACCAAAGATGAAATCCTTGCCTCCCTAAAATGTCTTAAAACTAATAAGAGTCCTGGTGCAGATGGTTTCACTGCTGAGTTTCTTAAAAAAAAATAGCATGATTTAGGAAAATACCTTGTTTGTTGTTTAAATTATGCATAGCAAAATGGAGAATTATCAGTATCACAAAACAAGGACTTATCACTTGTATTCCGAAGGGAAATAAGCCAAAAAAAATTATAAGAAATTGGTGTCTAATGTCACTATTATCTGTATTCTACACAGTTGCTTCAATGGCAATTTCTAAATGAATTAAATCTGTTTTGGACACATTGATAAAGGAAGATCAAGAAGGCTTCATGTCTGGTAGATGTATAGGCGGTATCTAGCTATTATGTATCTCCATGGTCCATATCGATAGCCAGCCCTGATGGAGGAAACATAAGGCCAAATAAAAAAAATGTGGTTCCGATTACACCTCTTTAAAATTTAGGGTAGGTGGGTCGGAATTTTTTAAATAACACATTTATCAATGTGTAATTGTTCATTCAATCAAGCAAGCATGCAGCCATCATATCGACTTTCTCTATCAGAATGACAGATATCCGTTGGTGCTGGCAAAAAACAATGGTATCTGAAAGCCTATTTACTCATTCCACTTAAAAAAATTAGGGCTGGCACCAGAATTCAAGGGTCGGTCGGGGTAATCAGAACCACAACATTTTTTTCTTTAGCCTAAGCGACACAGAGGGTCTTATCATAAGTGAGCCAAACAACAGCAACCTGAGAATGACTTCATTCAGACTCATTGCTGACAATGTATGGTGACAAGCAATGAGTTTCCACCTACAAGCTACATGTACATTGACAAACCAGGACAGTGACAAGCAATGAGTTTCCACCTACAAGCTACATGTACATTGACAAACCAGGACAAACCAGGAAGCAACCAGCTGTACTTGGATGCCGATTCATTACAACATCCTGGCATAGCTGTCATTCCCAAAACCACTGTGTCATTAACACATCACTGCTTCAAGTCTCTCCAATATATGAATACAAAAGCATGAAAAAGCACTGTAGTTCAAGATGATGTCTAGTGTGCTTCTCATTTTGGATGGTTTAGTGCAATGGTCCATTTGCTTTTTAGACATTTTAGTATTTATTTCTATAAAATAAAATATTTAAGAAATCTTAATATTTGTTATTCATCATATATGCAAATCAAAAGTATTTATCAACTCAGCTTGTGATGTTCTATGTATCAATAATAACCATTTGGTCTTAAGAAGCAGCTGTTTAGGCCCACATAAGAGGAAGTCACCTGACCCTCTCATGAAGCCTCTCTCCATACAATTTTATATGATTGATATGAGACTGTTCCACAGGGTCATATGTTCTGCCCAGACATGTAGATGCCAGCCTCTTACTCCATGCCATAGTAAATCATAGTCCACAGTTGACATTAGTCAGTCACATTGTTAGCCCAGATCACTGTTTTCTAAGAGGATAACACTAAGTCCATCCACATTTTGTTTATGTTTCTCACCTCCAAACTGGTGCTGATGGGGGGCAGGCGGACCAAAAAAAAGAAAGAAAAAAGAAGCAGTTTGCCATCTTCTTTTCCAGCTGGTGACAGAAAATGATCCTCCTACAGTACCAAGACCATAAAAAGAGGCTTTTATTATTGTGAGAATCCTTTTTATCATTTTAGACACTTCATATATCATTAAACATAGGAAACTATATGGAATGATTATGCTACAAACTTTTAATAAAGCCTCTTTAAATGTCACATTGGGATCAGAATACAAGAAAGTCAGTTCTTCAAAACTGGCCCTTTCTTTATTTTTGGAGAGATTTATCACTTTTTGTAGGTTTTTTGGCCACAGGTCAAAGGCTGTCGTCCACTGGTAGCTCACTGGATGGAGGTCCACAGTTTGTTTATTTTCCAAGCGCAATACGAAATGACACAATAGAAGATAACAGGAAAACACCATGAAAAATCGGTATATTGTCACGGCATTTCCTACGACAGAACACAAGACAGTGTAAGTCTCAGGTGTCATAGCATCTATGAAATAATGTAAACTCACTTCATCAGGGCTCCACATAAGGGCTGTATCGGCGTATGTACGGATATATAATAAGCACGATACGGTAGGAAATAATCATGAAAATTATCTGGAGCCCTGCTTTATATATCAGCCCTTATGTTACTTCCGACAGCAATTCTTCAACTATTGCCGCATTCAAATTTAACAAATAGTTCTCATACTACCACACACCTCAATGTAAAAAGAATCGGAGATACACCTCCAACCTACGGACCTGTATCCCCTAGAAGACCTTTATCACAAATTTGTGATTATTACACATCCCTGACAATTGAAGAAATTCTGTGTAGAATGTAACCTTTAATTATAAATATGAATAGTACATTTTGATGAGCAGTTCTTCACACATTTCATTTTGTTTTTAAATTCTGACACTATGTTTCTGACGCATACTTAATGTACCATACACATATTATCCAATTAGTCGGTTGCAGCATAAATACCAGTCATCATAGTTTGAAATAAAAGATTTAGCCCTTATAAAATGTGCCCATTAGTCAGTGCTGTGAGCCATTATATATGTTAATTCATTGATCCATTTCTTACAAAAGTTTCACACCATTCAGCCTCTAAACATAAGTACTCATTTACAGAGATTTGTCTCAACAAACAATGGATCACTCTGACCACCCAAGAGGATGTGTATGGTAGAAGTATATGTGTATAGACTGACATATGTATCTTGTTTTAGTAACATTATGTTGATAAAACATTTCACGTGACACACATATACTATCTAGCTCTAGTTTTATATTCTGAGATTCATTCAATGGTTCTTAAGAAAACGTAAGTGTTATGTCTGTTTGTTAGGAATTAACATAGAAAACGTGTTTAAAATTAAATATGTTTTTGATGACATAAATTCCATGTAGATATGTGTATGCATTATTTATGTATTTAAAAATTTTAACAGAAAATACTTATGTACAATGACTGAATAAAGTCATGCATGTGTAATGCAATATTAAAGTACACACGCACCATCATACAAAAATATCAGATAAAATTCACGACGATAACAATGTGTTCACATTTCCTGCACAGAATCAGCTCCCGACCGTACTGAATTACAATGTACATGAATGTAGCCTAATCGATGTAATACGATATAGATTTGAGTACAAATGCAAAAATACACTGCAGGCTTAAAAGTGTGATATTCAGACATCTAGTGCCAGATTTGAATTACCGATTGCAAAACCTCAACAAAATGACAAAATATGACCTGAAAACGATCAGCTGATTCCACCACCTAGCTTCCAATGGCCATTTTGTGATTCATTAATGCAATATAAGCAGTCATGGCTATCCCTGGTGTATCATGGAATCACATAACAAACATTTCAGATATCACACTTGATATATCATCGGTCAAGGGAAAAGATCTACTGTCCATATGCACCAGCGTGAACGTGATGGTGAAGGCTGTACTGGTTAACTGTCTCTAAGTGTTTAGTAAAAAGAACAGCTCCCATCACACATAAGACATGCGCTGTCAGTTGAAGGTTGGACCGTCCCGATCAGCACTCCAAGCGGATTAGTGAAGAGAAGATAAATTCAAAATGAATGCCCATTTAGATGCTTGAGAGACTTTTCAAAATATTATATTTTTTCAAAGTTGACTCTTAAGACACATTTTTCATTTGATCGGGCTGAAATTATTGCTGTCGGTGGCATTTTGTAAAATAAAAAAGAAAAACTTGTGTCCAGGGACACGGCTGCCCCCGCTGCTGTAGGAAGAGTTCCCTACACTGAGTGTGCTCTGGTGATTAATTTCTACTAAATAAATATCATGGTTGATTATTATATAAATAGGAACAGGATGAATAGAACCAAATTCAACTAAGTTCAAACATCTGTAGAAGTGACAAAATTAAGAAATTGGATGAACAAGGTATGAGATGCACACCTTTAGAGTACAAATAAAACACACGTAGAAGCTCAATCAAATCTGTTGAGCAGCTTTTGTGGAGAAGTGGATAGACTTCACCCCCTACAACACTATATTCAGAGAGAAAGTCAACAAAATTTATGCAAGTTTAAATGCCATTAAAATTGGAAAAACAATAAAAAACCAAAAATATGAGAGGCACACCATTAGAGTCCCAAGAAAGCCCATGTATAAGTTCATTGAACTCCACAGAGAGGTTATGGTGGAGAAGTGGATAGAATACATTCCCTGTTTCGTACGGACAGATGGCCGGACACCGAGGGTAACCCTATATGCCCCCAGCCATATATGGCGGGGGCATAAAAAGATTTTGTTTGGTTCCGACGGAAGGAAAATTTGGGCCGGTGGGGGAGATGAGAAACACAGAAAAAAATATGGACGCCTTAACTGTTATCCAGAACACTTATTATCCATCCTTCAATACTGAATCACTTAACCCGTTGCTGGCTTCTTGAAAATTAAAAAATAATGGAAAAATATACCAACTGTTAACTTCAGGCTGGTATGGAAATAAGTAGAATGTTCACTCAACCTTACCTGTCAGTGATCATCCATCATCTCTCCCTTCCAGACACATGGAAACCGTCTCTATCCTGCCTTCAAGACACATGGAAACCATCTCCATCATCTCTCCTCTCCCCTGACACAAGGAGACTGTCACCATCCTCTCTCAGAAACACAGGGAGACTGTCACCATCCTCTCTCAGAAACACAGGGAGACTGTCACCATCCTCTCCCCCAGACACAGGGAGACTGTCACCATCCTCTCCCCCCACACACAAGGATACTGTCACCGTCCTCTCTCGGAAACACAGGGAGACTGTCACCATCCTCTCCCCAGACACAGGGAGACTGTCACCATCCTCTCCCCCCACACACAGGGAGACTGTCACCATCCTCTCTCGGAAACACAGGGAGACTGTCACCATCCTCTCCCCACACACAGGGAGACTGTCACCGTCCTCTCTCGGAAACACAAGGAGACTGTCACCATCCTCTCCCCAAGACACAGGGAGACTGCCACCATCCTGTCCCCCAGACAGGAACACTGTCATCATCCTCCCCCCACACACGGGGAGACTGCCACCATACTTCTGCACTCTGACAACCATATATATCCTCCACGTTGTGTGTGTCCTGGGGTTCTTGTTCTTGCACTCAAACACTCTTTGTCCCCTTGACGCCTGTGAAATGAGGATTAAATTCACATAACTTTCGCTAAAATTATCAATGGGATTTTTAGGACACCGGTATTGATACGTCATAAACAAAATTAATTGTGTTTTTACTCAGATGCCAAGATTTACCAAATGAAAACCAACATTTCTTTTCGATATGTATGTGTTTCTGTTAGAGTGTGTTGCTGAATGCCGCTCAGTGAAAACACGATTCTCGGCCAGACGATCCAGTTTGTGCCTTCAGAAAGTTGTCTCATTTGAATTTGCTGTTCATGAAATATATTCTTTCCATATCAACGGAATATATGGCCGTGCACGTCGACATTGATACAGTATAAAAGCACATCAGAAGAGAAAGTGCGGTCAAATAGACAGACCTATGGTTGTCCCCACAGCGAGAAGCCATGCTATCTGAGTCCATGACTGGCGAGTTGTCGTACACTGTAGCAGGTCACAAGCAGTCGTTTCTCGTCTGTACATCTACGACACTTTGTCAATGTTGTGAGTTCACCCCCACGATCTCACAAACACAAACGTTTCCATTTAGTACATTTCAACATTTCATATTACCTCGTTTGTTGCTGGTGAGTCGCAAGATTTTTGTTTTCCCGCCACATAGTGTGCCGAAGTCCTAGCTATTAATAGATCAGGGAAACCCCACGTTTGCTCCCAATTGGTGTTTATCAACAATGAATGAATAAATATTCTCACCGTCAGTCGAACCTTTCGTGAGTTTTCAACTTTATGTGCCCCCTATCCTTTCACACAAAGCTTACTTTATGTTTGATTTTCAAGAAAGTTAACGAGCCTATAATTGAATTTGTTAGAACTCCATTACGGGAAACTAATTGCGCCCCCACCACGATGCTCCCAAGCTGAGGCTTCTTATCTTCTGTGACATCTTCTGACTCGTTCTTGACTGACTGACTGACTGACTGAGTTTGGTTTTACGCCGCTTTTAGCAATATTCCAGCAACATCACGGCGGGGGACACCAGAAATGGGCTTCACACATTGTGCCCATATGGGGATTCGAACCCCGGTCTTCGGCGTGACGAGCCAACGACTCGTTCTTGAAGTGGGCGATACTGAATATAGTGTGGTGAATATTGAAACACCTTTTGAAATTAGGCCAAGTTAACTTACTCTTACAGATTCAAAATACTTTTTCACTAATCGGACAGTACTTTTTGTTGCGTTTTGAGTTTTGTATTTATTTTATTTTTTACTTTGTGAATTTCACATAACTGGTATCACATCTTTTATCAATCAGAGAAGGAAGACGGTAGCGACTGAGGCCCATCTACAGGTTGTGGCATGTCACATTTGACAGATAGCCAAAGTCAAAGCACTACCTCTCATCTCTTATTAATGATCGTGAATTCGAAAAGTTTTAACTGTTATCCAAAAAAACCGTGAAGGAACAGGTAGCTTTCCTCGTTGTGCTGAATCTGTCACGGCCCATAATAACTCGATCAAACTAACCAACATGGTCCATTTACAACACCGCGTGATGTAATAGTGAGTGACCGCGTGATGTAATAGTGAGTGACCGCGTGATGTAATAGTGAGTGACCGCGTTTAGTTTTACACTGCACTCAGCAATATTCCAGCTATATAGCGGCGGTCTGTAAATAATCGAGTCTGGACCAGACAAAGCAGTGATCAACAGCATGAGCATCGATCTACTCAGTTGGGATACGATGACATGTGTCAACCAAATCAGCAAGCCTGACCAATAATAATTCACCATCACTAAGGTATAGGCAGTCAATCCCACACTGACATGGAGTAGATGTTATACATTAAACTGACTCAGAGGGACGGAGATTTCACAAACCCATCGAGAGGCAGTTGAACACATGCCAAGGGGCTTGTCAGTTAAATATTGGTATCAGTGTATTATTATGAACCATAGTATTGGCCACTGCATGATAATGTGCGACATTGCCACGGGATACATGCAACACCCGGTGTTCAAGCCTGCGTCCAGCCCACATACACCCGGTGTTCAAGCCTGCGTCCAGCCCACATACACCCGCCTCTCATATCACAGACACCCACACTTAGATATCATTCAGCAACAAACTTGCCTCTATTATGACCAAGGGACGGTGGGGTAGCCGAGTGGTTAAAGCGTTCGCTCGTCACGCCGAAAAACCCGGGTTCGACTCCCCACATGGGTACAATGTGTGTAGCCAATTCCTGGCGTTCCCCGCAGTGATATTGCTGGAATATTGCTATAAGCGGCGTAAAACCCAACTCACTCACTATTGGTTGCAAAACCAGGAAAGCATTCATTATTCAGCCCAGAAAGGTCCTTGTTTTACAATGCCCAGTGAAATGATGTACACTGTCAAGTTTGTTGACCACTGTGGTCTGGTATTTGATCTGAAAAAGAAGTAATTGCTCCTAAAAATAAGTTTGCTTCGTGTGTTTAAAATAGCCACAAAAATACGTTGTTACACTACATACTTGTTATAGAATTAATGCTCAATTTTTTAAATATACACACACACTAGGATTTAAAGCTGAAGCTAAAAAACAAATCTCCAAACAAAATACACAGACAGAAAAGCTGACACTCCTGCCTGTTCCAAGACAGTCATCTATTTAAAAAGCGACGCATTCACGCCGATTTCAAGAAACACACTAACACCTGTTCTGTCTTCCCGTCGCCTGGCCCTGTGGAGTCAGCGGGCTGACAGACGGTCGGGTCCAACCTATCTCTACCATGGGGGAGTGAGGTCCTATCATGGACACTTTGTGCCCGAGGTGTCAGAATAGAAACTTAGTATCTCATCGTAATAATTTTCCTCCATGACAAGTTTCTTCAAATATTTATTAGATTTTCTCCCCAAACTCCCCGCGCATTTGCATTGGTGGCTTTTGGAACTGGTGAACTCGTCCAGTGGAGGGTGCGCAGGTTGTAAAGTCATACTTGCACAAAACACGTCGACCACACGACTGAACTGAGAATGCGTTGGTTGTTAGACTTGTATAGAGACCATATACCAATCTCTGAGGAAGCGGTTATTGGTTTAAATTTCAAGCCCGAGCTTGTAAATAATAAGGACATCTTGTCACTATGACTGACTTGACTTGCCCACTATAATGATACAGAATCGCATTATACCCAGGAATTTATCGGTCACTATAGGCATGGAGCAAGGCTAGTCTGACAAACCATATCGTTGTCACAGTCTCTCCTCTTATACCCAGTGACGCCAGCCATGCTGTCATGCCCCAGAAACGATTTTTCTTTCTCGGAGAGAGATAATGTCTAGCTCAGGTTGGACTAATGCTTAGTCTCTGAATATATATAATTTTTATAGTAACAAACAAACCCATTTAAATTGAAAAGGAGACTCAGGGAGACCAGAGATTCGGAAATGGGCTTCACACATTGTGCCCATGTGGGAAATCGAACCCGGGTCTTCAGCGTGAATACTTTTTACAACGTAACATTCAGGAGAAACCTTTCCAAATTGTTTTGCTTGATTTGTCTCTGAAAAACCATAAACCAGAGTGCCTGTTGACAGATGAAAATGTGAGGCAAGATTCCAGACCATTGGTGATGATGTTGGTCGGCCAGCCATGGCAGTTAGATGTTTACTTTGAAACCCTTAAAGTGAGTTAGTTTTCTTGCAGATGTAAACAGACCCAGACGTCATGTTTGGTAATTTATAGGGCCATGTTTATGTAACAACAAGATGAAAATGTTCGTTAAAGTTTTGTATACTTGTAAGGTATAAATGTAACTTAATCAGTACTTCTCAAAACCGGCTGCGCAGCTGTATTTTGACGTGTCTCATATATCATAGGCGGATCCAGAGGGGGGTGCAGGGGTGCGCACCCCACCCCACCCCCACCCCTTTTTGTCCTGAAAGTTATTAAATGACCATGGAAACTCTCGCGAAAATGAAGTGTGCACCCCCCTTTCTCAAAAAGCTGTATCCGTCCCTCTGTGTGTGTGTGTGTGTGTGTGTGTGTGTGTGTGTGTGTGTGTGTGTGTGTGTGTGTGTACAGTAGAACATAGATATAACGAACTCCAAGGGACCAAGAAATTTAGTTCGCTATGTCCCTTGTTCGTTATTCACATTTGACCGCCATTTTGGATTGTAGAGATGTAGAGACATGTATATGCTGAGGCCAGGTTGTACTGAGAAACTGTTTTGAGAAGTACTGATTAAGTTACATTTATACCTTACAAGTATACACGATACGAGACGATAAAGCACGATTGTTGTAGCTGAAGTGAATTCCCGCGTCAGAGCGAGTGTTATCGGGAGTGGCATTAAACTTGTACTGTCTCCCATACAGTAAGGCTGAAAGGGTCGTTGTCGGCGCGGTTACTACAGATGTGTACCCCAGGTACGTTTCTGTATACAGAAATGTATCCTGGCCATAATCAGAATACAGAAATGTACCCTAGGACGATTCCATTCTGCATTGTGGCGTTTTCTTGATCGGAACTGTCATACTGTTGTATTAGATGCATTTGATTGCGTTATATAAGAGCATACACAGTATAACGAATATTTCACGGTGCACAACGTACATCACTCGCAATCAGCTGAACGGGAATAACTACATACGGTTTCGGTATTGGGTCGAGGAATATGGACTCGTCCGTCGTTTAGGGTACCGGGTACGTTTCTGTAGTTTGACTTTGTTTAGGGTACATGTCTGGATACAGAAACGTACCTGGGGTACATATCTGTAGTCCTTGTGCCGACAACGACCCCTTCAGCTCGCAGTAGAGACGAATTCAACCAATGTCGAGAATGACATGGCCTTTCCATATTTAAGCCAATAGAATCCAACATTGTTCTTGGATCTATATTCGGATCATATTTTACATATATTGTTGAATTAGATATAAACCATCTTTCTGGCACATAATGTTAGTCCAGGCGGCAGGCGGGCTGAAGGGGTCGTTGTCGGCACGGGTACTACAGATATGTACCTCAGGTACATTTCGGTATACAAAAACGTACCCTGGCCATAATGAGAATACAGAAACATACCCTAGGACGATTCCATTCCCACTGTGTCGTATTCTTGACCGGAGCTGCCATGCTGTTGTTTTAGATACATTTGATTGCGTTATGTTAGTAATGAGAACACAGTAACGGATAGTTCGCGATACACATGAATACCACTAGCAATCAGTTGAACGGGAACAACTACATACGGTTTCGTTGTTGGATTGCGGAATATGGACTCGTCCGCCTTTTAGGTTACCGGGTACGTTTCTGTATTTTGACTTAGTTTAGGGTACATATTTGTATACAGAAACGTAGCTGGGGTACGTATCTGTAGTACCTGTGCCGACAACGACCACAGGCCATCGTGTCTTTGCGAGGATTAAAGATTTTATGACATATATACAAAAATTTGAGATGATCCCCGACTCGAAATGCTTCACAGTATAATACATTATGACAAGGCCGGACACTTCGGTGCACCCCACCCGACTGCTTTGCCGATCGCTACGCAACCATTGCATGCAATCGATTAAAACTTAATGTAAACATAATCATGGATGATTGGCCTATCAAGCACCACTCATGACACCTACCAATTCTTTATTGTTATTTCTGCAAGTCGATTGGAACCCGATTTTGACTCTCAACTAAACGATCTTGACACAAATGGCTGACGATATATCCGCACAAAACGGGTGTGTGGTCGAAGCAAATCATATGGTTGGTTGATGTTTGTTAAAGCAGGGAGACTATATAACGGGGTGTGGTCACAAACCATGCGACCCAAAGAGGGTCAACACAAGCTGGGACAGCAATGTCCAGCCATGCGTCCCGAGGTGGGACAGACCAGCCCCAAGCGTCCCAAGGAGGGACGCTCCAGCCCAGGCCCAAGAGTCCCAAGGAGGGACACTCCGACCCAAGCGCCCAAGGAGAGACGCCCACACCCAACGCCACCAAGACAACCCGGTCCAGCCCCAAGAGTCCCAAGGAGGGACACCGCCACCACACCCACGAGTCCCAAGGAGGGACACCCCACGCATCCCAAGGAGGGATAGGTCTGCCGACATGCCAACCGGCGAAGGCGACCTCAAAAGCACCTAACACAACAACAACAACAACCTCGGAAAGCCCCTTAGCATATGCTCGGCTCATCACGTGACCAGTGTAGCCAATATGGCGGCAGCGTAGTTTTTAAGATTGAGCTCGGTTTATTTTCAACAGCTGATTACATACGCTGAGTGTTGTGACAACTGAAAACCTACATGTAGAAGATAAGTTACCTATTCTGTCACTTCAATTTAAGTCAAATAATTGTTATTAGTGTCAGTATTAGTACAGTGATTTGTTGTAAAGTTTCAAGTCGGCATGTTGTAGCTCACTGGCTTCAATTCTCAGTACACAGCGAAGAAAGAATAAATATCGCTAAAAACATCTCTCACATATTCGTTTAATTTTTAGAAGGGAAATATGCCTTTAATTGAAAGGTGTTCGCAAATAATAGTGATAGTTTTATAACTAAAAACAATTTGTTTGGGTGTGTGAAAAATATGACATATCGCCGATCTGCCATTGAAATACCACAGGGCGTTGTTTGAGTGTTTCTAGTTATTGTTCTAAAACATCTTTCACATACACCTTTAATTTTTATGAGGGGAATATACCATCAGTTGAAAGGTGTTTGCAAGTAATAGTGGTAGTTTTATAATTTAATTTTTTTGTTAGGGTGTATTTGAGGTGTGAGAAAAATATGACATATCGCCGATCTGTTCTGATACGCCATTGATGCTTGTGATGCTTGAGTGTTATAGTTCTAAAACTTCTTTCTTTCTTGTTGATCTGGAAAGGCGTTTACAACGCTTTGTGATAAATCTGAACATTCTGTTTTTGAGGGGTCTGTGACAGTGTCAGTTAACATTCTGTCAATGCCCATGCCATTCCACACATGCAATAAGATATCTGAATTAGTTACTAATGTAAAAAAATGTCTCAAAAGTAGATTTTTTAATAAAAGGACAGCTGAAGTTAACACATGTGTTCTACCGATAGTTTTGCGTTCTTTAACATGTTTGGGGGGGATGGCCGCGGTGTATCATTTATTCTTTCATTCATTCACATATGCATTTCTTTCTTTTGTTCTTTTTCTTTATTTCTTTCATTTATTCACATATAATTCTTGCTCTTAATTCATTCATTCATTCATTGTAAAATTCCGACTGATACAATACACTGGCTGAAGTACTGTTAAAGGGGTGTCCTCCCATTTGTGAGAACTCCCAGTTGTGAGACACATTAATTAATGGTTCAGTGCACATAGGTGGTGTTTCCCCACCCTACAATGAAAGTGGGATCAGCCCAGCCCAGTACCCACAGGAGTCATTGATGAGTAGATTAAAGAACAAATAAACTTTGTTTTGTTTTTACTCTTTTAGATATTACATATGAAAGATTTGTGGTTAGACTTATGCGGAACACCAAATTCATTCTTAAAAAACTTGTGGTTAATTAATACCGAGCGCTTAAAAGTTGCCAAAAAGTCGCCTGCTTCACTCTCGCCCGCCAACGAAACCACAGACAGGTTACGTAACTCTGTCGCCAGAGCAAAGCAGTGACGTCATGTGAGGAACGATTTTCAGTTAGTTGTATAGAAAGTGTGTAGCACGCTCTTCATTTTGATGATTTCTCGACATCAACGACGACATGCCGAATCGTTGCTTTGTCGTCAATTGCTCCTAGGGGTCGGGCGATGGTGTCACCATGCACAGTTTTCCACAGGACCCCGCAGTTCGTGCTAAATGGGTTATGTTTGTGAGTGCGAAGCGAGTGTTGTGGAAGCCTGAAACGATCTCTTACTTGTGTTCAGATCGCTTCACGGAAGTTAAAGAATCAAAACTACTTACTAGTTGTAGTAAAATATGTATATGATTGATGACCATAAAGATTTTCCATGACACAATTTGTAACATAACGATTTCTTCCTCGGAAGCGAGGTTGTGGTCGAAGTAACAACAATATTGTAAGTGGTATTATATTGACACCCACCTGGCTGCCACGAGAGAAATTGTTATGTTATAAGCTATGTCATGCAAAATCCTATTGGCCATCAAACAAATACATATTTTACTACCAGTAGAAAGTATTTTTGATTTTGTAACTCGGTGAAAACAAACCTAAATAGCATTTATCCTCAGACTGGCGGATGTTCGCGACAGGGCGCCGCCATTTTTTTAATTCGTAAAGTGACGGGCTAAAGTCTGTTAGAATTAATGAGATTATGGTTTGTTTTCATCAAGTTAGAAAATCAAAAATACTTTCTACTCGTAGTTAAATATGTATTGGAATCATAACGAAAGGATTTTGCATGACACAACTTATAACATAACGATTTCTTCCACGGAAGCGAGGTGGGGGTCGATGTGACAATACTGCGCGATAAATTTCTTGCTACATTCCCATGGTTAATGTCCACTCACCAGTATGTAGATACTAGTCAATGTCTGTCTTTATATTTGGTCTTATAATCCTAATTAGTTTATTATCATACTTGTATGGATTTTAGTTTTCCAATGTGAATCATAATTCGCACACACACCCTAGTGTATGTTGTCTGTCTCATTAAACTTCACGGCGAAAACAATGATTCTGTTGAATGCTACGACAAATGAATAAAAACAAAATGCAAACATTAAAATTAAAACAGATTAAAGTTATAGGAACAATGTCAGGCTATTACCTTGTTCGAGAAATGTATCCATCAACATCCACAAAAACGAGTGATATGCCATTCATCTGCAGCTGTTCCAAGTGATGTGTCTTTTAACAGTTTAATTATTCAATTTAGGTATTCAAATAAGCCATTACGGCTTGTTTACCAATCCTTGTTCAATATATTTTGAATAAAATATGTTTACACTAACAGTTTAATATACGAAAAAGTGATAAATCTTTTCAGGTATTTCACATTGGTGTAAGTCTCATTGGTCACCCAAGATAGCACACCTGGCAACTAATTGCATAATGTCCGCCTTTAAAAAACAGTAATTTAGTTAGCCAATAATGGGCAATCAATCAATGTATTGCCGGTTAATCCTTTGAAAGAAGGACGTTGTTTTTACGCAGACACCGACACGACAGAGTGTATTCAGTATAGATTAGTAAATCTACATACATAAACACTACCTTTTGACAAATCCGCTGTGTAAGATAAAAGTAATTAATCAATCAGCGTGTTATCGGTTAATCCTTTGATCGATGTTTATAATGTTGAATATTTACTCCAGACACAAGAAATGCCAAATGGGAACCTTTGTCGGGTAATCTAAGTGTGTTACCACTAATTATACCTGTTATAAATTCATTAACTGACCATCAAGTGAATGATGACAAATAACATGTGTAGGTTTATACCACCTAACACAGGTTACAACAAGGGAGTATTAATTGCTGTATTGCATGTGAAAACTTATGGGCCGACACTGTTTTGAGAATACAAACAGATTTTTACATGACATGATTAAATATCGAGGTAAAAAAAAAACACAGAAATGGGATCAATTTGGATCAGTCATTATACAAATAAGGCCTAACGACACCAAGCGATTTTGACAGAATCGTCTATGAAAACAAGGTGTATCTCGGAAACTAGGCAAAGCAGGAGACAAAATTAAATGACAGTAGATTGTGAGAACATATAGCTTTCATTTTCCACAACAGTTGTCACGATTTCAGGTTTATACAAGCCTGTACACAAGATAATTTACCCCAGAAATGTAGATGAATTCTGCATCGGCCCTCATATATATTCCTCATATGACGTCACAGAGACGCTCCGCTCTGATTGATTGAAATTTCGTTCGCGGTAGAGAATTGTGCACTGTTGTCAAAAAGGTCGATTTAAGTTAATTAAAGACCGAAGTGAGTAGTTTTAATGACGGGGTTTCATTTATAGCGATGCCAGTTAGTGATTTATGTATTTGTACCCCCCTAGAGTGTATGTGATCTTTAATGAAATAGATTAGATTAAGTTTGAAAGTCATTTTTGTTTAAACATATTTTATTATTATTTATGAAAATGAATTGGGATTGGTGAGCAAGCATTACTGCTTATGTTAACACCGCTCCCATGCAACATAAAATACAAAATGAAATGGAGGATGTGGCGTCATCGATATTGACTATTGCATAAATATATTTTTAAGTTTACATCAAATACAACTATTCTCTAAGTAGTCAGATTTAGAGAGTTACAGTTGTGTGTGTCTAACAAGCTATTGTAGGAATATAAATCAATCATGAGAAGGTTGTTGAGTTAATTTAAGTATTTTCCTGAGAAAATTTGAAGCGTTGTGTCTTGATGATGTAATCGTGGACGGATTCAACTATTTTCTGGTTTACACAAGGAGTAAATTCCTTGTTTCCGTTCAAAATGGTATCCAGGTTATAACGGATAGTGTCGGGTAAAAAGTATTTGGCAAAAGAGGCAGTTCGACTGTAAACTTGTATTTCAGAGTTATTTCTTAAACTATATCTTGTAGTTTCGGAGACGGATGTAAATCTGAGTAGGTAAATTAATTTCTCTTTCAAATGATCACGAAGTTACCTACTCAAAGTGCATGTTAATCAATTTATCTTATAAAGTTTCATTAAGACTTCCACAAGATTCAGTTACATAGCAAATCAGTAATTAGTTAATTACCTACTCCACTGTCTCATAACTGGGAGTCTCACAATTGGGAGTTCTCACAAATGGGAGTAGACCATCAGGAACTGTGAGACAGGCTTCAGGTACGTGTTTAGCGTAAAACCTAGTCTGTCTCACTATCCCTCAACCACATTATTTTCCCTACTGCCTTGCCCTCCCTGCAATGCTAAAGCCTTTAATGAAGCAAGTCTAGAATTTCCCATCTCACTGGGGCTCCTTTTCAATTCACAAGGGTTTATTTGTTACTAACAAACTTATGTATATTCAGACACTGAGCGTTAGTGTACGTAAAAGCTGTAAACAAATCTATAGATAACAGCCCTATTTTAACAACATGTAGACGGCCAGTGTTGCCCGGGACATTGCGTCACAGAACACATCTAAAATGGTTGGTTTAAACATATTTATTTCCAAAAGAGGAACCGGATTGGTAAACAAGCAGTATGGTGCTTATCTGAATACCGCTCCGGAATACAGATAAATTATAGATATAATAATCGTGCGGAGGAAAGCATGATATTAACAAACGATAAACAATAGCTTTCTGGAAATGTAACAATCATAAACTGTAACATGCCACTTTTAACGTTAGAACCATTAGTGTCGGAAAATACTTAATAGTAAGTGCAATTTCGTTTTACCTATTACAACACAAATCTGCCGGACAGTACAATGAAAGAATGGATAGATTCTAATAATTCAAGATTACCTTTAGTAGATCCATTAGAGTGGCCCTATAGTATTGATTTGATGTCATATCCTTTAGTATAGAAGTGCATTTTATGTCTTATGTCAGTGTAATTAACGCACGAAAAGAAATAGTGAATTGGATCTTCGTAACAGTAGCCACAAGAACAAGAGGGATTTGAAGATATAAATCGATGATATTTATGTGCGTTTAAATCGCTGCAACCGAGCCTGAGGCGTGAATGGATATTCTGACAGAATCTTGTTCCAAAGCTTAAATTGAAGTAATTTTGACTATTATTATTTGACCCATTAATCTGTTTCTTAAAACTACCCAAAGTAGCCGTTTCTCTATAATTGGTAGACAAACAATTCCACAATCTTACTGTATCTGGGAGAAATGACTTAGTATAATTTGCACTTTTACTATCGATAGTTTGGAGCTTCAAACGGTCTCGGAAAATGTAGCTTGTTGTGTCAGATACCTTAGGAGGGACGAGATCGCTCATATATTTTGGAGTTAAATTATTAACCATCTTATAGAAAAACGTTAGTTTTTGGATGTATCTTCGAGTACATAGTGGTTGGAAATTTGTCTCATCATAAATTTTGTTGTGACTCGTGCCGCGAACAGCACCGCAAATAGTTCTAAGTGCATCAAGAGTTAGTTTTTCCAGTGTTAGTGCTTGCTGTTTGGTACAATTGTCCCAGATGTGACAACAATAGTCGAAAATAGGTAAGATAAATTGTTTGTACATTGTTTGTACACGATATTTAAAACCTCTAAGACAGTTTACCATGGATGCAACCTTTTTAGCGACAGTTAACATGGTCAGTCCAGGAACAATCGTGCTGTAAAGTAATTCCCAAGTGTTTATGGCTATTAACGTCATTAATATTACCATCCTTCATTGTTAAATTTCGTTTTGGGCTGGGCTGAACTTTACGAGAGAATTGTATAGAATCTGTTTTATTAGGATTAAATGTAACTTGCCATTTGTCAGCCCAATCAGAAATTTTACGTAGATCATTATTAAGAGACAGAGCAGTTTCATCAGGATCGTTTATTATAGCATAACGTGATGTGTCATCTGCGAAGAGACGGATATTGCTGTTATTCCTTCAACGATGTCGTTGATATAAACTATAAACAATAATGGTCCTAAGACAGAGCCTTGGGGAACCCCGGCTAAGATTGATCTTTGATCAGATGCGTAACCATTAATAACAACTCGCTGAACTCTATTGTCTAGATAACTCTCAAACCACTGCAGCAAGTTACCCCCGATACCATAACGTCTTGGCTTATGTATAATACCTTTATGCCAGACCTTGTCAAAAGCCTTACTGACGTCACACAATACAGCCCTAATTTCCTTACAGCTATCTAATGCACCCGCTATATAGTCAGACAGGTACGTTAGTTGATTAACCGTTGAATCGTCTGGCATGAAACCGGATTGTAAGTTTGTAAGCATTTCATTATCCCTAAAATGATTAAATACATGTTTAAAAACGCATATTTCGAAAATCTTTGCTACACAGCTTGTTAGTGCGACAGGTCGATAGTTAGAGCATTCATTTGTACTGCCTTTTTTGTGTATAGGAACAACTGATGCCTCCTTCCAGATATCAGGAAACACTTTATTCTTTAATGATAAATTATAAACTTCAGATAACTTTATATAATTCTTAACTAAACGCCACCATGTTTTTGTACCATGTTCATTATTTATTTGTTCATCAATTTTATTCATGTACATCTTCTTTGCATTTCTTACCGCGGATATAACTTTATTTCTACTCAATCTAAAAAGTGCCCAGTCAGATGATGAGTTACGCCTTTTTGCGATTTTATGATGGCGATTGCGTTTACGAATCAATTTACGTACCTCACTATTCATCCAGGGGGCGTCCCGGGAATATAACTATCGCATATATGAATTGCACCAGTCAAATCGCTTGCGATTCAGTTAATATTTTCAGAGGCAAAGATAGCATGCCAATCAAGAATATATAAGGAATTTTTAATACCGTCAAAATCAGCTAGAGTATAATTATATATTTTTCTCTTGTAATTAATCGATTTTGCAATCGACTCATTGATGGTGACATATACAGGATCTAAAACACCCGATTTTAGTACAGCGCTAACACTTGAAACAAAAATAAGATCAATTAATGTACTAGAACTGGGTGTAATCCTTGTAGGTTCAGTTATAAGTTGTGTTAGTCCAAATAGCAGTTGTAATTGATTAATTTTATAACTTGTGTCTGCAAGAAAATCAATATTAAAGTCACCAACTACAATTGTGTCCATATTAAGATCAACAGCGTTATTGATAGAATCTTCGATTAAATCCCAGTAAGCTTCTGTTTTGTCTGCCCAATAGAACGTTCCTATTAGGTAATTCCGTTTTTTACATCTTACTTTTATCCACATCGTTAGTGTACGTAAAAGCTGTAAACAAATCTATAGATAACAGCCCTATTTTAACAACATATAGACGGCCAGTGTTGCCCGGGACATTGCGTCACAGAACACATCTAAAATAGTTATATCAGTGGTACAGGTGACAGTGACACGAACACACGCTTTCATGGAAGTATAAATCGAGTTGACCTTTAGTCCGACATCCGAAACTTGCAATCGCTGTCTATGTCGTCAGCTACGCACATTGTACTGAAACGGATTAATTAATAACAAAACGAAAACGAAGGATCTGTATACAGGTTCTCGTGTATATGTGAACGTGTCACTTATCCCCCTACACCAATGAACACAAGCCGTAGTTTCTTCTCACACAGCCCTAGACTTGCATAAGTCTCTAATGTAAAAATTCATAGTTTAAATGATAAAAAATAATAAATAACATACTTGGGTACTGTCCGCTTATCTACACTTGCCTCTTCGAAGGATATAATTACTATACATCCATGGGCTCAGCATTCAGGACAGCCTTGGACCAAGGCTAAGAGACCGTCAATCCTCCCTTCTCAAGAGACGCTCTTGTCTGTCATACAGACCCTGAAGCAAATATATACGAGAAAGCCCACGCAAGTCTAGAAAATGTGGCAAGTCTAGATTACCCCGCTTAAGGGTCTCTGAAAATGAAGAAAGTCTCAGGGCTTCTTTTCATTATATTTCATTTTTTTTACTTTGAGCTTTTTTTCTGTGAAGTATGTTCATTTCAGAGACTAGTTGTTATTCTAGAGACACTGAAGAGACTGTTATCATATGTCTCTGTATCGTGATGTAAGCGTAATCGGCGCCTTTACTTCTGTAGATTCCGTATAAGCTATGCTGAAACTGTTCTAACCTGGTTAAGTCTGGAAATGTTAGACATTATCCACGTGTCAAGCCAACGCAGGTCGACTTTTATGTTGAATATTTTAACGCTGTACTTCAGACTGGAATTTTGCCCGAAGCATGGCTTACTGGTACTATCAAACCTATCTATAAGAAAACTGGTAATCGTACGGACCCGGCTTCATATAGACCAATCTCTATCTTAAGCTGCTTTGGTAAACTTTTTACTAGCATCCTAAACGAGAGATTAAATAAATTTTGTGATGATAACGATATAATATCGCATGTCCTATCCGGTTTCCGAAAAGGCTTCTCCACAACAGATAATGTGTTTATTATTCATAATTTGTTAAATCATTTGAAGAAATGTAAAAAGAAACTCTTTTGTGCCTTTATTGATTTTTCTAAAGGATTTGATAAGGTTTGGAGACTTGGACTGTGGACCAAATTAAGACAAACTGGTATCAAGGGTAAAATACTGACTTTAATACAAAATATGTATAATGATATAAAATCTTGCGTTATGGTAGAATCTGCAAGATCAGATTTCTTTTATTGTCTTTCAGGAGTTAGACAAGGAGAAAACTTGTCCCCTCTTTTATTTTCTTTATTTCTAAATGACTTAGAATCCCATTTAGAAGAACAAGCATGTGTCGGTATTGAATTAAAAACAAATAATGATGAGTTAATTATTTATCTAAAATTGCTAGTTCTACTTTACGCTGACGATACAGTCCTCTTAGCTGAAACTCATGATGATTTACAACATACACTGAATAAATTCGCTGTATATTGCGACATATGGAAACTTAAAGTAAATATTAGTAAAACTAATATTATTGTTTTGGTTCGGACCTGCAGCTAGTTATAAGAAATCGTTTACACTATATGATGATAGAATAGAAGTTGTAGACACTTATAAATATCTGGGAACTCTACTACACAGAAATGGTCGTATGAATTTTGCTGTTAAACACATAGCCGATCTTGGTATGAAGGCATCAATAGCTTTACTAAAACGTGCCAGAAATGTTAAGTTACCACTGGACCTGCTCCTTTCTGCATTTGATAGATTAGTAGTACCAATATTGATGTATGGGTGTGAAATATGGGGACATGAGAAGACTGACATGATAGAAAGAGTACATCTAAAATTTCTTAAATTAGCAACTGGTTTAAAATATAACACCCTAATTTCATGGTGTACGGGAGCTTGGTAGGGAACCTATTCAGCTTCAAATTTCGAAACGACTAATCTCGTACTGGTGTAAATTGACATTATCACATCCAAATAACAAAATAGCAACTTTCATTCTTCAATATATTACTAAACAAAACAAAACATCGAATAACTATGTCTGGCTAAGTCATATTAAACATATTCTCTGTAGGTGCGGATTGCCTGACGTTTTTGACAACCCTCATCTATACTCAAATTCATGGATCATTTCAAATGTTGAATCTATCTTAAAGGACCAATTTTTACAATCGTGGACGAGCGATATGCAAAACTCCTCTAAAGGAATATACTATAAAGTTCTGAAGCGCTCTCCAAACTTTGAACAATACCTACTTATGTCAGATGCTATTTCTAAACCGATCCTAAAATTTAGAACATGCAACCCTAAACTCCCCATAGAAACAGGGAGATGGCAAAATATACCAAAGAACACAGAGTTTGTAACTTATGTGACTCACATTTGATCGGAGATGAGTTCCACTATTTGTTTAAATGTAATTATTTTGCAGACATACGTAAATCGTTGTTAAAAGAACCTTATAGTTCCTTGCCAAATTTATCGAAATTCCGTCAACTGTTTTCAAGTAAAATATCTACCCTTAAAAATGTATCCAAGTTCATCAAGATTGTTTGCAAACACTTTAATTGATGCATCATTTAGTCATCTTGTTGTACATATTGTATGTAACATACCTCTTTGTTATACTCATGTACCACCGATGGTGGATTATTTTGAGTAATAAACGTGTGATGATGTGTCAAGCCAACGCAGGTCGACTTGAACCAGAGCCGGGCTGGTGTCTGAAACACAACGTGTATCGCGGCTACAGCGGGCTATTTTTAGCGCACCTGTTGCATGGCTAGCGTGTCAGCGAGGCGGCTGAGCGAGCTGAACCTTTGGTTGTGTGGGCTCTAGTCTTGCTTTCAGGCTGTACTGAATTGTAAGCCCATGGATGTATAGCAGTATAACCCTTTAAACAGGCAAGTCTAGACAAGCGGACAGTACCAAGGACGCAAGTCTGTTAGAAGGACAATGTTTTCGTTTTATTCACATTTTTTAATAAATTACCATTGAAGCTATTGTTGATTACCATAGAGCCTTGTGTAAGTCTATATGGAGTCGAGTGCCCATCATTGTACCTTGCATCTCAGTTGCTGAATCTGTAGACACCAGCAGTGAATTAAGAGTTGTTTATGTGTATATGCCCTAGCCGGACAACTGAGTGTCAGTGTGCTTTAGACTAACGTTTAGTCCCTGAATATATATAATATAAGTTGATAGTAGCAAATAAACCCATTTAAATTGAAAAGCAGCCCCAACCTGAGGAAATCTAGATTTGCTTCATTTAGGGCATTGAGGGCTAGGCATTGTGGAAAATAATGTGGTTCAGTGACTGTGAGACAGACTAAGTGTGCTCCTACCTTCTGGCTGTTATCTGTGAGTGTTGTCAGGTTGGTGGGGGTGCAGTTTATCAGGGATTTCTCACCTACATTGTGGACATACTTAGAGACACTTGCACGGTGTTATCTGTGAGTGTTGTGAGGTTGGTGGGGGTGCAGTTTATCAGGGATTTCTCACCTACATTATGGACACACTTAGAGACACTTGCATGGTGTTATCTGTGAGTGTTGTGAGGTTGGTGGGGGTGCAGTTTATCAGGGATTTCTCACCTACATTGTGGACATACTTAGAGACACTTGCATGGTGTTATCTGTGAGTGTTGTGAGGTTGGTGGGGAGTGTTGTGAGGTTGGTGGGGTGCAGTTTATCAGGGATTTCTCACCTACATTATGGACACACTTAGAGACACTTGCATGGTGTTATCTGTGAGTGTTGTGAGGTTGGTGGGGGTGCAGTTTATCAGGGATTTCTCACCTACATTATGGACATACTTAGAGACACTTGCATGGTGTTATCTGTGAGTGTTGTGAGGTTGGTGGGGGTGCAGTTTATCAGGGATTTCTCACCTACATTATGGACATACTTAGAGACACACTTGCATGGTGTTATCTGTGAGTGTTGTGAGGTTGGTGGGGTGCAGTTTATCAGGGATTTCTCACCTACATTATGGACACACTTAGAGACACTTGCATGGTGTTATCTGTGAGTGTTGTCAGGTTGGTGGGGTGCAGTTTATCAGGGATTTCTCACCTACATTATGGACATACTTAGAGACACTTGCATGGTGTTATCTGTGAGTGTTGTGAGGTTGGTGGGGGTGCAGTTTATCAGGGATTTCTCACCTACATTATGGACATACTTAGAGACACTTGCATGGTGTTATCTGTGAGTGTTGTCAGGTTGGTGGGGGTGCAGTTTATCAGGGATTTCTCACCTACATTATGGACATACTTAGAGACACTTGCATGGTGTTATCTGTGAGTGTTGTCAGGTTGGTGGGGGTGCAGTTTATCAGGATTTCTCACCTACATTATGGACATACTTAGAGACACTTGCATGGTGTTATCTGTGAGTGTTGTCAGGTTGGTGGGGGTGCAGTTTATCAGGGATTTTCTCACCTACATTATGGACATACTTAGAGACACTTGCATGGTGTTATCTGTGAGTGTTGTCAGGTTGGTGGGGGTGCAGTTTATCAGGGATTTCTCACCTACATTATGGACATACTTAGAGACACTTGCATGGTGTTATCTGTGAGTGTTGTCAGGTTGGTGGGGGTGCAGTTTATCAGGGATTTCTCACCTACATTATGGACATACTTAGAGACACTTGCATGGTGTTATCTGTGAGTGTTGTCAGGTTGGTGGGGGTGCAGTTTATCAGGGATTTCTCACCTACATTATGGACATACTTAGAGACACTTGCATGGTGTTATCTGTGAGGTTGGTGGGGGTGCAGTTTATCAGGGATTTCTCACCTACATTATGGACATACTTAGAGACACTTGCATGGTGTTATCTGGCCCAAACAAATGTACAATAAATAAACAACAGTATTCTTATGTGACCAAGTGGGGTTGGTCTACCAACATATCACACAAGAGAGTATCCAGTTCATTTTGTATTCCATAACTTTCTGTGTGATGAAGCACATGGAACAGCCACTCAGTTTAGCTTCTCTCTCTCTCTCTGCTTCACACCCACACTGTCTTTGTCTTAAACTCTCACACTCACTCACTCTCTTTTATCAGTAGATCTTTCACTCTGGACCAATGCTGGGGCTTAACCCTAGTCTGTCTCACAGTCCCTGAACCACATTATTTTCCCTACTGCCAAGCCTTCTCTGCGCTAAAGCCCCTAAAATAAAGCAAGTCTAGATTTCCTCAGGATCTGAATCTCTGGTCTCCCTAGGGCTCCTTTTCAATATAAATGGGCTTGTTTGTTACTATCAAAATTATATATATTCAGAGACTAAGCCTTAGTCTAGGGCTTACCTTTGTCCTGAGGTGCCTTAAGCTAACCCCCAGACAACAAGTATTTATAGCTTTATCCCCAAACACTAGTCCACGTGTCTTAAAGGAATCTCCCCATTATGTAGGGAAAGATAAACCTTAAACACCCTGTCACACTTATTTTCATTTTATTACTATGTACACAAGCTATGTCATCATAAGACATTGATTATCAATACTGTTTACTTAGTACACAAACTAGTACATTGTGTACTGACACTGTCACTCCAGTATATTTTCATATTGAATGTATCAACATGAGGTGATAACAGTAAAACATTCTGAAGCTAACCTCCAAACTCTTGTCTGTGAGTGTGGATATATGTATTTCATGAAAAAAAGACAAGGGTTAAGATTCTATCTAACATCCAACATTACTCTTCCATCTGTTTCAGATAAGAGTTACATCTAAGTAGCTTCAGTAGCTGTGAGATGAATTATCTAATTTGATTGTCACATCATGTAGCCATATTTTACACAAATACTCAGCTTCACTCAAGCCTCTTCTACAAGAATGGTCAGCAGAGGCGGCATCAACATACAGGTCAAGGCAGCCATGTTGAATAGCTTGCCAGGATTGTGTAGGCATGTGTTAAAGGTCACATAAACCCTAGGGGGTAAAAATACATAAATCACTAACTCGCATCGTTATAAATGAAACCCCGTCATTAAAACTACTCATTTCGACCTTTAATTGACTTAAATCGACCTTTTTGACAACAGTGCACAATTCTCACCCGCGAACGAAATTTCAACCAATCAGAGCGGCCCGACTCTGTGACGTCATATGAGGAATAGCTTGGAGGGCCTGTGCAGAATTCATCTACATTTTAGGGGTTAAATTATCTTGTTTACAGGCTTGTATAAACCTGGAAATCGCGGACAATTGTTGTGGAAAATGAAAGCTATATGTTCTCACAATCTACTGTCATTTAATTTTGTCTCCTGCTTTGCCTAGTTTCCGAAGTTACAACTTGTTTTAATAGATTCATTCTGTCAAAATCGACAGTGTCGTTAGGCCCTATTTGTATAATGACTGATCCAAATTGATCCCATTTCTGTGTTTTTTTACCCTGATATTTAATCATGTCATGTAAAAAATCTGTTTGTATTCTCAAAACAGTGTCGGCCCATAAGTTTTCACATGCAACACAGCAATTAATACTCCCTTTGTTGTAACCCGTGTTAGGTGGTATAAACCTACACATGTTATTTGTCATCATTCACTTGATGGTCAGTTAATGAATTTATAACAGGTATAATTAGTGGTAACACACTTAAATTAACTCTAACAAAGGTTCCCATTTGGCATTTCTTGTGTCTGGAGTAAATATTCAACATTATAAACATCGATCAAAGGATTAACCGATAACACGCTGATTGATTAATTACTTTTATCTTACACAGCGGATTTGTCAAAAGGTAAGCGTTTATGTATGTAGATTTACTAATCTATACTGAATACACTCTGTCGTATCGGTGTTCGCGTAAAAACAACGCCCTTGTTTCAAAGGATTAACCGGCAATACATTGATTGATTGCCCATTATTGGCCAACTAAATTACTGTTTTTAAAGAAAGGCGGACATTATGCAATTAGTTGCCAGGTGTGCTATCTTGGGTGACCAATGATACTATACACCAATACCTGAAAAGATTTATCACTTTTTCGTATATTAAACTGTTAAAAGACACATCATTTGGAACAGTTTTGTGGATATTGATGGATACATTCCTCAAACAAGGTAATGGCCTGATATTGTTCCTATAACTTTAATCTGTTTTAATTTTAATATTTGCATTTTGTTTTTTTATTCATTTGTCGTAGCATTCAACAGAATCATTGTTTTCGCTCGTGAAGTGTAATGAGACAGACAACATGCACTAGGGTGTGTGTGCGAATTATGATTCACATTCGCAAACTATAAAATGTCTAGATATTACAGTTCTGTTATAAATTCACTATAAGTATCAGCAGATCGTCTGCTTTTTATTTAGTTTCAAAAATGCATACAAGTATGATAATAAACTAATTAGGATTATAAGACCAAATATAAAGAACGACATTGACTAGTATCTACATACTGGTGAGTGGACATTAACCATGGGAATGTAGCAAGAAATTTATCGCGCAGTATTGTGACTTCGACTCCCCACCTCGCCTCGATGGAAGAAATCGTTATGTTATAAGTTGTGTCATGCAAAATCCGTTTGGTAATGATTCCAATACATATTTAACTTATTTTAGTAGAAAGTAGTCTTGATTTTCTAACTTGATGAAAACAAACTATAATCTCATTAATTCTAACAGATTTTTTATTTTTTAAAATGGCGGCGCTCTGTCGGAACATCCGGGCCAGTCTGAGGATAAATGGTATTTAGGTTTGTTTCCACCGAAGTTACAAAATCAAAACTACTTTCTACTGGTAGTAAATATGTATTTTATTGATGGCCAATAGGATTTTGCATGACAAAGCGTGATAACATAACAATTTCTCTCGTGGCAGCGAGGTGGGTGTCAATATAATACTACTTTACAATATTATTGTTACTTCGACCACAACCTCGCCTCCGAGGAAGAAATCGTTATGTTACAATTTGTGTCATAGAAAATCTTTATGGTCATCAATCATATGCATATTTTACTACAACCAGTAAGTAGTTTTGATTCTTTAACTTCAGTGAAGCGATCTGAACACAAGTAAGATATCGTTTCAGGCTTCCACAACGCCGCTTCAAGACTCACAAACATAACCCATTTAGCACGAACCGCGGGTCCTGTGGAAATCTGTGCATGGGGACACCATCGCCCGACCCCTAGGAGCAATTGACGACAAAGCAACGATTCGGCATGTCGTCGTTGATGTCGAGAAATCATCAAAATGAAGAGCGTGCTACACATTTTCTATACAACTAACTGAAAATCGTTCCTCATATGACGTCACTGCAGTGCTCTGGCGACAGAGTTACGTAACCTGTCTGTGGTTTCGTTGGCGTGCGAGAGGGAAGCAGGCGACTTTTTGGCAACTTTTAATCGCTCGGTATTAAATAACCACAAGTTTTTAAAGAATAAATTTGGTGTTCCGCATAAGACTAACCACAAATCTTTCATATGTAATGGTTAAAAAAGTAACAAAAAACAAAGTTTAGTGGTTCTTTAAGGATAGGTCATGCCGCCACATGCACAGTGTGTCTAGGGATGTTACACATCACAGACTGACAGATGAACAGACATGACACATGCACAGTGTGTGTGGGGGGATGTTACAGATCACAGACTGACAGATGAACAGACATGACACATGCACAGTGTGTCTGGGGATGTTACAGATCACAGACTGACAGATGAACAGACATGACACATGCACAGTGTGTGGGGGGGGATGTTACAGATCACAGACTGACAGATGAACAGACATGACACATGCACAGTGTGTCTGGGGATGTTACAGATCACAGACTGACAGATGAACAGACCTGACATACCATGACATCACCCCCGTGACCCCATGGCCCAGGACACCATGGAAGGGAAGCAGCACGCGGAGATGTGTTCACAGTCCCTGATAATGCTGACATGGCCCAGGACACCATGGAAGGGAAGCAGCACGCAGAGTTGTGTTCACAGACCCTGATAATGCTGACATGGCCCAGGACACCATGGAAGGGAAGCAGCACGCGGAGATGTGTTCACAGTCCCTGATAATGCTGACATGGCCCAGGACACCATGGAAGGGAAGCAGCACACGGAGATGTGTTCACAGACCCTGATAATGCTGACATGGCCCAGGACACCATGGAAGGGAAGCAGCACGCGGAGATGTGTTCACAGACCCTGATAATGCTGACATGGCCCAGGCCACCATGGAAGGGAAGCAGCACACGGAGATGTGTTCACAAACCCTGATAATGCTGACATGGCCCAGGACACCATGGAAGGGAAGCAGCACGCCGGAGATGTGTTCACAGACCCTGATAATGCTGGACATGGCCCAGGCCACCATGGAAGGAAGCAGCACGCCGGAGATGTGTTCACAGACCCTGATAATGCTGACATGGCCCAGGACACCATGGAAGGGAAGCAGCACACGGAGATGTGTTCACAGTCCCTGATAATGCTGACATGGCCCAGGACACCATGGAAGGGAAGCAGCATGCAGAGATGTGTTCACAGACCCTGATAATGCTGACATGGCCCAGGACACCATGGAAGGGAAGCAGCACGCGGAGATGTGTTCACAGACCCTGATAATGCTGACATGGCCCAGGACACCATGGGAGGGAAGCAGCACGCGGAGATGTGTTCCCAGACCCTGATAATGCTGACATGGCCCAGGACACCATGGAAGGGAAGCTACACGCGGAGTTGTGTTCACAGACCCTGATAATGCTGACATGGCCCAGGACACCATGGAGGGGAAGCAGCACGCAGAGATGTGTTCACAGACCCTGATAATGCTGACATGGAAAAAAATGAAGCTGAAACACATTTTCAGCACCTGCTCCAATAAAATATTCTATGAGAAAAATAATGTTTTCTCCAGAAACTTTTCATATAACAAAAACATAATATACACATAACAAAAATAATAAGAAAAGAAAATCAATAGGAGGAAACCCCAACAAATCAACATTATACAGTGGAAGCCCTCTAAACCAGCATGCCCTCCAATCCGGCAGGCTCCCAATATCGGCACTAGAATTTGGTCCCGGCAGAAGCTAGTTCATTTATGATCATTTACACACCCTCTAATCCGGCGTCAGTCTATTCTGTATTTCGGCACAACAAACACTGCCCAATTGACTGTTTGTACAGTAATTAACGCTCTCTAAACCGGCATCCGGTATCTCGGCTCTCCTGTTGATTGGCTGAATGTGTACTATAGTATTAACAACATAGTGGATTACCATCGGCATTAATCTCATTGATGATGCCTGATAAATGAGTATGATAAGGATTTGGCCTAAGTAAGTGAGGTAAATTGGTGAGTGACACGTGTCACTTGTATTGTAAATTAATTGTCCTGTGAATGAATACAGTAAATTACACATAATTATCACACTGACGCATGCTTGGTTTTGACTGCCCAGTAGTAAAACACGCCAATTTCTGGCTATTTTGAAAGAGAAAGCTATTGAGTTTGCTTAAGAATTATATGTCAACGAAGTTTAAGGCATCAGATAGTTGGCTGGCACATTGGAAGACATGATACAACACCAAACAGTTCAATTGATGGATATGCACCTGAAGATGTCTTTACCGCGAAGAGACCGGATGTTATGTTTATCGATAAATAAAGAATATGATGACTATCAACACGTTGTTCAGTCATGTTTTACAGCACACGGAAGATCATTCTCAGGGTGAAAAGGGAAATGTTCTCTAAAATTCTCAGCCTTTGTTTCTGGTCCCAACGAATGCCGGTTTAGAGGGCTTCCACTGTACATACCCGCTGAGCACCAGTGTCAGGACGAGACCTGCCTACCCTTCATCTAAGGCTTGGGTAATTAACAGCTTTGTAACAAGTTGCATACACAACTACACTTTCTATGGAAACATGGACATAACCAACGTTGGTTCTGAGGTTTAAGAAACAAACCAGCAGTTGTCTTGAAGGAAACATACCAATAAGAATCAGAAACATGTGTTGTGAAATACTCATGATAAACAGAGTTGTAAGTTTGTTCTGCTCAATGTAAAAGTCTTCAGGTTCTAAATCCACTGTTTTACCCAACAAGCGCCATTCCTCTTTGTGAAACAAGTCAAAATGATATTCATATTACTGCCACATAAACCAATGCCTCAAATGCATTCATTTCATTCATATTAATCTGATCTTGTTTTTCATGTGTTTAAATAAATGTCTCAGTGTGCATCACAGCAGTATTTCATCAGTGGAATCAGAGACCATATAATATATATAGTCTCTGGTGGAATACAGGCACATAGCACTTCACCACTTCACAATCAAACATCTTACAGTGAATCAGCTCATGCTTTAACTGAACACTGAACACACATATAATCTCCACATACCACACTGAAACACATGTAATCTCCATATACCACACTGACACACACCTAATGTCCATATACCACACTGACACACACCTAATGTCCATATACCACACTGACACACACCTAATGTCCATATACCACACTGACACACACCTAATGTCCATATACCACACTGACAGACACCCAATGTCCATATACCACACTGACACACACCTAATGTCCATATACCACACTGACACACACCTAATGTCCATATACCACACTGACACACACCTAATGTCCATATACCACACTGACAGACACCCAATGTCCATATACCACACTGACACACACCTAATGTCCATATACCACACTGACACACACCTAATGTCCATATATCACACTGACACCCATGTAACTCCATATACCACACTGACACACATGTAATATCCATATTGCCTCTTTATTGAACCATTCCATCTAACCAGATGCGCATTTATCCATGCATGCATACATATCCATGTTCAAAACACAGTACAGTTGTAGGTCTGACTCTAGCAGACAATGGCTTCATGGGCCCGCTGCGTGGCAGTGTGGCATATCTCAGGGATATTTCTCCAATAATTGAACCTTAACCCCATCTTTAATTTGAACATATTATATTCTGATTGCAATGGATCTAAGTACTCCCACTTCATGGTATTTACACATCAGTGTGAAGTTAATCATAGGCAAGGAAATAAAGTATATGTATGCT
This sequence comes from Haliotis rubra, assembly GCF_003918875.1. Taxonomy (NCBI): domain Eukaryota; kingdom Metazoa; phylum Mollusca; class Gastropoda; order Lepetellida; family Haliotidae; genus Haliotis; species Haliotis rubra. Next base: position 93,224 of record NW_025765746.1, read on the forward strand.
CTTCAAAAAAAGAAACTTAACATAGGACAAATTTGACACAAACCAATCCATGCTGAATCCCAGCATGTGGGGTAATGGTTACCGACGACAAAACGTTTGAAAAAAGAAACGTTTAACAAAAACATAACGTTTTACTCATGTCTGTAGTGAATCGCTAAAACGCACTCTACATGAAATGCACGAGCATCATGAAATTGTGTAACACCCTGAGTTGAAGCCTATGACTGTAGGCTTTAAAAAGCCACATCAATGGTACTACACATGCATTGCTTTAAGCCACCATAGACGACAAGAGAATGAAAAGACTGACAGAAGCTCAACGACACAACACCATCGGCCGTTTAAGGACGACACCGTGATCATGATGTGGCAAGGCACCTCGGTGTGTCCACACAGACCATCTCAAACCTATGGACCCAATACAAAAATACTGGGGGTGTTAATGACACACCCAGGATCGCTACATTCGGTCGAGACATTTTCGTTCAAACACCATAGCCACATCATCCACAGCAATCCAAATCCCTGGACTGCACCGAATATCCGCCCAGACAGTGTACAATTGGCTATTGAAAACCTAGACCTTTTGCCAGAAGACCAGTTCAACGTCACATCGTTCCCTAAATCAACGTGATCATTGGCGCATGACAATGCTCATGTTGCATGTGTTTGACAGGTCTTCCTCCAGCAAAACAATGTTCAGTTGTTACCTTGGCCTTCTCGATCACCGGATTTGTCCCCCAGTGAACATCTATGGGAAACTCTTGATCGACGCTTGCGCCAGCGTAATCCACCACCTCAGGCACTACAAGGACTGCACACAGCACTTCAGCAAGTGTATCAAAACATTCCTCAAGACAGTATTTGTCACCTCCTTTCTTCTATGGGTCACCGCTGCCATGCTGTTACCGATGCTCATGGTGGTCACACCAGATACTGACATATTACTCTGACCAAGCGGCTTTAATAGCCCTCTGTGGTTTTACCAAACACTTTCTGGATAATCATGTTTTTGATACTTGTAAAGTGATGATGTTACTGTAACTGATGTCATGTTGGAATCAGTTTTATGCACCCAGTAAGTAAACGCCAAAACAGTATTATAGTTTCTTTTTTGAAAGAGTATATAACAGGATTGTGGTGAAAACAGCTATTTCCACATGAGTTACTTGAATCTCTTTGTGTGACTTTTAAACATTTGCTCTGCATGTTGATTTTTTAAAAATGGACTAATTTTCATTTCAATATAACATCATTCTTAAATCTAGCTCAACAGATTTTCTGTGATGATTCTACAATGCACACTCTAATAAATAATGAAATCACGTCTCACATGGATCACCACATGGACACATTGGATCACCTTGTACCCTGTATTCTGTATAAATAATGAAATGAGTTCTGACATGGATCACCACATGGACACATTGGATCACCTTGTACTCTGTATTCTGTATAAATAATGAAATGAGTTCTGATATGGATCAGCACATGGACACATTGGATCACCTTGTACTGTGTATTCTGTATAAATAATGAAACAAGTTCTGATATGGATCAGCACATGGACACATTGGATCACCTTGTACTGTGTATTCTGTATAAATAATGAAATGAGTTCTGATATGGATCAGCACATGGACACATTGGATCACCTTGTACTGTGTATTCTGTATAAATAATGAAATGAGTTCTGATATGGATCACCACATGGACACATTGGATCACCTTGTACTGTGTATTCTGTATAAATAATGAAATGAGTTCTGATATGGATCACCACATGGACACATTGGATCACCTTGTACTGTGTATTCTGTATAAATAATGAAACAAGTTCTGATATGGATCAGCACATGGACACATTGGATCACCTTGTACTCTGTATTCTGTATAAATAATGAAACAAGTTCTGATATGGATCAGCACATGGACACATTGGATCACCTTTGTACTCGTGTATTCTGTATAAATAATGAAACAAGTTCTGATATGGATCAGCACATGGACACATTGGATCACCTTGTACTGTGTATTCTGTATAAATAATGAAACAAGTTCTGACATGGATCACCACATGGACACATTGGATCACCTTGTACTGTGTATTCTGTATAAATAATGAAACAAGTTCTGATATGGATCAGCACATGGACACATTGGATCACCTTGTACTGTGTATTCTGTATAAATAATGAAACAAGTTCTGATATGGATCAGCACATGGACACATTGGATCACCTTGTACTCTGTATTCTGTATAAATAATGAAACAAGTTCTGATATGGATCAGCACATGGACACATTGGATCACCTTGTACTCTGTATTCTGTATAAATAATGAAACAAGCTCTGACATGAATCACCACATGGACACATTGGATCACCTTGTACTCTGTATTCTGTATAAATATTGAAACAAGTTCTGACATGGATCACCACATGGACACAGTGGATCACCTTGTACTCTGTATTCTGTATAAATAATGAAACAAGTTGTCACATGGATCACCACATGGACACACGGGTTCACCTTGTACTCTGTATTCTGTATAAATAATGAAATGACGTCTCACATGGATCACCACATGGACACATTGGATCACCTTGTACTCAGTATTCTGTATAAATAATGAAATGACGTCTCACATGGATCACCACATGGACACATTGGATCACCTTGTACTCTGTATTCTGCTTAGATTATTGTTCAACAGACTCTTTGTGTGTCTTTATTGAGCATGATAAATGATCAACTTTCTAACACCATAAGAAACTTGGTGCAGCACATTGCTGTTCCTGTAGCAGGCCTAGAAATAACCCATTGTCGCACATCGAGGTCCAGTATTTATTTCTGTCAGGCAAGCAAATTTGTATATGATCACAGTAAACCGTAGCGCAAATAGGGTTGCGCAACAAAGAGAAAATGACCAAACTTCCAATATGCGAGTGAAGCCAGCAAAGGTTGGCAATTTACTTCCCTCAATTCCGCTCGAAAATATAAAAATAAAATATCGCAACCATCCAAGGTAGACACCTATTTCCTCACAGGGTTGTGTTCTCAGATTCCCAACTTCATATTGAATAATTACTCACATAAAAAATATATATATATTTCAAGATTTTAAGCCCCAGTCGGCATATCAAATTGTCCTTCGCTTCCATTACCCCCTGTCAGCTTCCCGGTTCAACAGACTGAAGGAACAGGGAGTTAAATCTAAATATATAGTAAATCTATTGCACCACAGTTTGTCTGTGATACGATGCTGTACCGGTGACCAGTTGACTTTCCAGTGTGAATCATGTTGCTCATTGGTATTTAAAGAATCAACAAGAAAATCAGCCGGTATAGTGGAAAAATCATCAGGGCAAGTGATTTACATGTGCCACTGTACCAGAGTACACTAGCAATTTTAAAGTTATTTCCACCCCTGTGTAGCTATGACCTGACCAGGGATACAGATGGAATTTCTACCTGCTGCAAGAACAGTGTTCTCTAAACTCCAGCTGACAGAATATAAGAACATGCTGACTGTTTTAATCTGGTATAATATTTCCAGAATTTCTGACGTTATAATTCATATATGGGTTAAGCAGTGAACCATCACTATCATTTACCATAATTTGAAAACACACATTGTACATGCACAACACTCAGTTGCTTTATTAATTCAATTAAAGTAAGAGTCAATCATAATGTTTAAAAAATGTCAACACACCTGTACAACTGCCTTTGGTATAAGGGATTATTCACTTGAAGTTATAAGTAAAACATTTGTCAAGACAGAGGTTAGTGGTTCAAACCCAGGTTGCTGCCTGAACTTTTGCAGTTTTAAATAACTCCACATCCTGGCATCTGATCACATGATCAGCAGCACATGTTGACAGTAGGGTAGGTCTCCATGTTTAGACCAGGACACAGTTCATTGTCATGGCAGAACTCAGATGTGAGTGTTGCTTTACTTTATCATGTTTTTATCTCAAAATGAGTTCAAAGAGAACATATTTGATTTAATAAATTGTTGATTTATAAAATATGGAACTTGAGCAACACACATTGTTGCCACTTTGCCACAGTCTCACCACACTGAATCCATATTCTTCACTTGTCTCCTCCACATTGCCACAATATAACATTTGCTACATTATTACCATATTGTCATATTTGTCAATACCTTGCCCCATTGTCTCAATGTTGCCACAATATAACATTAGCCACATTATAACCATATTGTCATATTTGACAATACCTTGCCCCATTGTCTCCATGTTGCCACATTGTCATAACATTCATGAAGGTTAACCCATGAATTCAACTATAACAGCAGTGTACCATGTTTTAAAACCCTTCTCAACAGCTAAATTTTTGTTTGGTTGCCCTAAACAGCAGTGCTGTTCACCAGATGAGTTAATACTGTCCTCTATGTGGATTAGTCACTGTTCCAGGCTTACTGTGTCATGTAATACTGGGATGGAAAATATATGGACAAAAATATTGTTTAGTTGTTATTGTACTGGTAAATGGAAGTCTTGGAAATACTGAAATACAAGAGCTTTGCAGCTAAATGCACATGCAGAACTAATATTTTGATACAAATATAATTGGTGAACTTCACTCCAAGGATGCACCAAGGTGCCCCACACCACATGGTGATACACTCTCTATTACATGGTGTAACCAACTTCTATGAAGTGTGCATGTGGTAAATGTAATAATTATAGATATGTGTAGATTGCATTGGGAATAATTATTAGCGGTATGGATATGTGAGCTACTTTCACTATGAATGTTTCAATTTAGTCTTTCTCTACACCTCTGTCCATGCAGACTCATAACTGCAGTAGTCCTTTTCATAATTATTCGTGACAACCTATTTATATCAGAGGAAACAGTTTCATAAAAACTCATGATATCCCAGGCTGGTTTCCAAACACTTTTTCACAGCACAGATATACACAATTACAGATAATTATTAACCAAAGGAAAAATACTTTGTCCCACTATGTAAATGAGGTATTTGTCACTGTATGGGGAGCAGATCTGTGGCTTAAACTGCAACAAAATGGCATCGAAGGAAAGGTTTTCTCTTGTGTTAAAACCAAATATAATAATATGTACAATATGATACAATCATGAAGAAATTGATCAAGTTACTTTGAATGTCAGTGTGGGAAGACATCTGTCCCCTTCTGTTCTCCATCCTTGTTCCTGACCATGATGATTACAGCTGAGGTAGAATGGCATCACCACTGTAAATGAGAGCCATGTGAATGTTGCAGAATGGGGTAGTTATTATTGCATGCTTAGTTATAAGTGATGAAATTTCTGATGACTTACAAAACCTATATAGTCTCATTTCACAATCACAGTAACAGACTGAAATTGAGTGCAAATATACTTCCTTTCAAACGTTTAGTCTGACTAGTGTAAATACAGCCACTTACTTCAGGCAACAGTTCTAAAGTAAATTTTGCCAAATATTCCATACTGTTTAAAGGTAGTTTACACATGAACTGATGTATTGTAAAACAAATTTGTAACATTGAAAAGATTATTGTCATGAGTTAAATAAATGATAAAAATCAGTGAAAATTGACGAATTCTTCACCGACCGTTACACCACAACACAGCTGTTGACATGCATGATATCTGCACATGCTTTTCATCAATGTGATGTATGATCCTTGTGCAGTTCATCTGTATAATGTTTGCAGTTGGTTCCCCCATGTTAGTAGAGAAACCTATCTTCGATGTAACCATACATGTCCAGAATATATAGTGAGTGTTTAAAGTGAGCCTAAAGTTTTGAAAGGAAGTATATAACAAAAACTAAAGTTCTTGTTTTGGAGGAAACCCTGTAAGTAAAAAGACAATAACATTTCACAATGGTACTAAAGATGTGGCGGAATAAACATTCTTGTCAAGAAGTGTATCGGCATGTGAGTACATGGGAATATTGGTGTGTGATGTTTATGCCAAGTATGAAGCAAATCACTGTTCATACAAACAAGTAAAACATGACAAATAATGATTTGAATAATCTAGAATCACATTTCTATGTTTTTGATCAACCTCTATGTAACCCTGAAGAATGCAGAAGCTGGCCATTGCCTGCTCATATCATCTAATTGGATAAAGCCTGTGAAGCACAGATCATTGCATTACTTTACCTCTCTTACTGGTCAAACATAGGTGATGCAGGTGAACACTGATCAATACAGGTGATGCAGGTGAACACTGATCAATATAGGTGATGCAGGTGAACACTGATCAATATAGGTGATGCAGGTGAACACTGATCAATATAGGTGATGCAGGTGAACACTGATTAATACAGTGAGTGAGTGAGTGAGTGAGTGAGTGAGTGAGTGAGTGAGTGAGTGAGTGAGTGAGTGAGTGAGTGAGTGAGTGAGTGAGTGAGTGAGTGAACATTTTAAATCGACTTGGCATTACCTTAGCTATACATGTACAACACCAAGTCTTCACATGTACACAAGCCAGTTTTAAGTACAAACTTTAAAAAAGGAAATTCTACATATATAAATTGTGTGAGCTGGTGGTGGAGCACCACTGTGAGATGTTAATCTTGATTATTTCCATGGACACACAAGAAGCTCAAGTCACTTCACCCTCAAACAGACCCCTAAGTGAACTAAAAAACCAGGTACAGTGTACCACACTGGTTGTGTGACTGCACTAACACTGGACTCCTCAACATCTATACTGTTTAGTCTGTAGCTAGGGAGGATGTTTGTCCTTCTGTTGGACATTATATAAACCAGGGTCATTTAACACAATGCTGGCCCATCAGTTCTCATTTGCTCTTGAACCCCCCTGGTTCTATAAACATATTCCGAAGCATGCCAGCTGTAGCATACCAACTGAAGCATACCAACTGTAGTATACCAGCTGTACCACATTGCCTGTATGATACTGGTTACTGTTTATAAACAAAGTGTGGAGAATTACTTGAAGAAAGAGTGTATATCACTTAACCCAATAGTGTCTTGGCTGCATGTGTAACTTATTCATTGGCATTGAGGACGAACTCAGCGTGCATGTGTCAGTATCTCAGCTTAATGTGTGCTGCTACCTGATTAAATGAAATATAACAGGGAAAATCATATCTTTATTAATGTATGTGTAAAATATCACTTGTCAAATATAAACCTTTATCCCCTCAATAAATCACAATTTCCATGTTTCTGTCAGTATGCTTACATTAGCAACTATTAGTACTACATGAGTTATACCTGGGGGTTGTAAGGGGTAGTGCTGGCAGACAGAGATTGAAACTTGCCTGGCTGTTTTAGTGTCTGTTCAAAATTAAAAATAGAATTATAAAGAAACAACTTAAATTGCTAGCTTCTTGTTTATTGTAAATATCTGCCTCTGTTGTCCTGTGTGAAAGACATATCAGTGTTGATACTGCATCATGGCTCCTGTATAGCCTATGTTTTGAATGAAAGTCAGCTGCAATCTTCACCAGCTTAGCAATTTGACATGTCATATCACACCTACATACAACACCCAACTGCTCTGATAGTCTGAATATGAAGTGTGGAATAACTGGGTTAAAGCCCAGGAGGGCTTAAGAACAGTGAACAATGTTTCAACAATGTTTAAACACAGTTTCAACAATGTATAACAAGGAAGAGTCTAAGAGTGAGAAAGGCATGAACTGTGTAACACTGTAGAACATTGTGCCAGTGAGAATTGTATCACAATGTTAGATACTCCTGTTAAGGGTTCCATTCAGTATACACAACAATTATCTGCTCATCAGGAATTATTAATTAGTACTTCATCGACTGATTCCACTCTCAATCCTCATTGGCAAGTACACAATACTCCCACTCCCACAGGTGAGCTGTCACTTGTAACTCCTGGAGGTATGAACAGCTGATGAAGGTGACTCCAAACGAGCACAAATCGCAAGACTTGGTGTGACAACGGTTAAAAAATAAAGCAAGAAAAGTATTTTTGCATTTATTGAGTGCAAGCTTTTGTTCTGAACCACTGAAGGCAGCTTTGTTAATAAACAGTTTGTGACAAGCCGACAACAACCTGCTTGATTCGGTTGGGCAGAGCCATGAACGGAAACCGAAGCTCTCTTATAATTATTTGTCATTAGAAGTTTGTCATTAGAAATATATGGGACTTTTTATGCTGTCACAAAGGCGATTTGCTTTTGCACACATAATATCTTCTATATCCTTAATATGACTTACCTGAAAAAAGCAAAGTGATTAGGACTACTCCTCCCGTGGGATAATGAGCAATTAGCGAAATCCGATGCCGGGTGGAAGGGAGCAATTCGTGCTATGAAGTTATGACAATTGTAAGGGATGTTTACGCAATCGGACATTGTCAGTGCTTAATAGTCCTTGTATATCATAAATATATATAGTATACGAAGAATAATAGGAATCCAGACTAGTATAGATGACATGTGAAGTAGCAAACCGCTTTGGGAATATTCCGTGAAATGAATTCTCCCGTTCCTGTTTTCTATAAAATAATATTTTTCACTTTTGATAAAATTATGGATGTATCCCTGGGCCGTCGGTGATATAAAGTAGTTCCTAAAAAATTAAAATAGTCCTTCGCTATTTTGATATCGTCAGTATTGTACGGAACAGTATCTTGAAGCTCACCGCGACTGTTATTTCTCCAAATTGTCGGTGTTCGATACGCGTTTCTGTGCAAAACTTTGCACTATTTTCTCTTTTGTGGGGACCGTCTCAGTAATTTTCTTGAAAGTGTCTGTCTTCAAAGAAATATGTCAGCTTGTATCCAAAATGCCATTTCGAGTGAAATTTCGGTCTGTGTACAATATAACTATGAAAGCGCTTTGTGTCATTGAAACAGTAGTGTTTAATATGAAGAACTCTAGCTCGGTTTGGAAAGTTGCGGGCGATTCCTGCCTGTCGTGTTAGTTACGTATGTCTGTGCCATGAGATTGGTCTGACTTCTCTAGGTGTGCAATAGTTCTACTCCCCAGCCCTTCCAAATTTCCGAATGAGTGTTTAATACATTTACTTCGCATTCAATGATATGAAAGATAAAATATAGTTGCAGGCAACGATGAGGTCTCCTTGGCTTTACTTTCTATCTATTGTATCTGAGGGCTAGATGTCATCGTCTGGCATTTGTCTGGCGTTAAGGTTGCTGCTGTAAACACTGGTTCTTATCCTGTGACCCGTGGATTTGTTCGCAACCGATGCTGCGCTCGATTCCTCCTCACGGAAGGAAGCCTGAGCAGTAAGGTCTAAGAGACGGACACGTTCACGGTAAAGTTGCAGGGGTAGCTGTTAAAGCTAACAGGGTCTCGGTACGTCAAAGTGTGCGGGATCGCCTTGCACCGATTGTTTCTTTTTTTTCAAAGTCCATCTGGAAAACATTGTCTCTAATTCAGAGCGGCAAAAATCTAAGACTTCAACACAGAAGCGAGTATATAAGACGGGTATATGGATGGCAACTTCGTATTTACGGTTTAACACCACGTTTCTGGGCTACTTCTTGCCCCTTCTTCAGGTGATTCAGAAGCCAGTGAACTGATACTAGAGAGACTGCATACGGTCATAACAGCCGTCTGTGGGTAAGTGTAAGAGTCAACAAACGTGGGGAAACGAAAGGAGTAACCACAACACACTTTAATAATAACCCTAACCCTAACCCTGACACACGCATCAGTAAGACTTTTTTTTATCAAATGAACGTTAGAAATATTGTCTTTAATTCCAGGAGCTGAAAAATGTCAAGTTTTCACCCTCCAACAATCTTAGATAATGTATGGTCATAGTTAGAAATGGAGCCAGGGTTAGAGCCAGGGTTAGCTAGGGTTAGGGGCTTAGCTAGGGTTAGAGCCAGGGTTACCTAGGGTTAGGGGCTTAGCCAGCGTTAGAGCCAGGGTTAGCTAGGTTAGGGGCTTAGCCTAGCGTTAGAGCCAGGGCCACCCAGGGTTAGGGGCCTTAGCCTGGCGTTAGAGCCAGGGTTACCTAGGGTTAGGGGCTTAGCCAGCTAGCGTTAGAGCCAGGGCCAGGGGGCTTAGCCAGCGTTAGAGCCAGGGTTAGCCAGGTTAGGGGGGCTTAGCCAGCGTTAGAGCCAGGGTTAGGGCTTAGCCAGGGTTAGAGCCAGGGTTAGGGGCTTAGCTAGGGTTAGAGCCAGGGTTAGGGGCTTAGCTAGGGTTAGAGCTAGGGTTAGGACAGGTTGGAGCTAGGGGGAGGGTGATGGGTTAGGGTTGTTGTTAGAATTACAAATCGCTTTAGAACATGTTTCATATCGTGCACATGCAGCTTTAAAGCATATGTTATCTTATGACATGCATGTAAGTGTACAAGCTGTGAGAGGTAATAGAAACTGCATGTTGAAGTTATTAAATAGAATACATGTTGTTGCTTTTGTTGCTGCTGTTTGATGCACTCAGCAATACTGAATGCAAATGAAGGTGGTGTACAACTAAAGTATAGATAGAATTCACAATTAACTAGGTGAGTTGGTGCTGTCGGATTTATATTAACGTGTGAACGACCTGTATTATTTGAACGTTGAACGTACCTCTTCATTGACTCTAATCTGAACTGGAACTCGAACACTGAAGCCCTATACAAAAAGTGTCAACAACGTCTTCATCTCATGCGTAAACTGAGATCTTTTAATGTTAACCCATCTGTGATGTCATCTGTTTATGTAGCATTTATTCAGAGTATTTTAACATTTTCCTTCGATTGTTGGTAAGGGTCTCTCTCGGTTCATCTCAAATCTAAAATAGACAAAATTGTTAACACTGCAAGTAAAATCGCTGGAGTCAGATTTGAATGTTTATCATCAATATATGAGCGGCAAATCGTGACTCAAGCTGTCAAAATCATATCTGACCGCACTCACTACTTAAATTCGGAATACAACCTTCTCCCTTCAGGCCGCCGATACAAAGTTCCAATTGTGAAAACTAAGAGAGCCCGTACATCCTTTATTCCAAGTACCATGTTTCTCTTTTAAACAAATGTGAAGATGCCAAATCAAAGAATTTGTGTAAATATGTTTGGTATTTCGGTAATGTGTCAGTAGCTCTGCTGATGTAACACACATTCCTGAAAAGGCATTAAAGTATTATTCTATTCTATTCTATTCATGTGTAATCAATGTTATGTGCCCTCATATCTGTACTTCACATTATATACAGGAGTATAGTTACGAATGTGTTTCAGCGTGGTTTTAAGTCAGATTGGCTTTTGGGAGACGTATCGACACCATTCATGACCTGTGTTGTTGGCTGTACCACTGAACCACTCAACAGCCGTCACTGTGCTTTATGTACATGCCACTACTGTGTACAGCCCGCAGTTTTACTGCTCCAGGACGTGGCCAGCTGCAGAGCTTCGTTCATACCAGGCTATATGTAAGGGCTGCTATCGACACCCAGACTGTGTTTTCATGTTAGATATATGTTACAATAGCTGCACTTATTCATGTAATATGCGTTGCTGTAAGTTATATGAATATCTATGAACATATATGCATATATTTGTCATATTAATGTGTCTACTGCGTTATCACTGAATATTTTTTGGTTAATATTACACTACTGTTTCATGAAAAAGAGTTAAAATCATACGAAATGGTTGCCAAAAGTTATATGCAGGCGAGATGCATCTGTATGTGACATTTCATTGCGTTCTGTCCCATAGCGTAGGAAATAACACGTTTTTAGTGACTGCTTTCGTGGAAAACAAGACCATTTTTCTTCTTTGAAGGCCATAACTCCCAAACTAAGAGTGTTATCGTTAAAATGATTGCTTGTGAGGAAAGTACAATGTATAACGGAGATACATGCAAAATTTCGTGAACATCGTCCGAATAGGTTCAGAAATAATAACTTTTCCGTACGCGAGGGTTGTTCAGGGTGACGGGCTAACTATCCAACGTATTGGCGGGGTTGCTGAATATTGTGAAGGAGGCCAGACCCGCCTGCAGTGCAACGTTTCGTGTTGTACGGCAGCTCGGTGTGTTCGGCGCGGTGCGCCGGGTGTTGGTAATCCGGAATGCGGGCGGGTGTCTCTTCGGGGATACTACGACGCATGAACGCTGCTCGTGTGGGAAGATATTTGCGTGGGATCTCGGTTCAGTTTTAGGTGCCTCGCCCTTGACTCTCCGTGTATCGTGCGCTGCTCCTCGGTAGTACGCTGGGTCTCGATCCTCGTCTCCGTGGCAAATCATCTGGACACACAGCAACGTTCGCAAGACCCCTTCGCTTACTGGCGACCAGTGCTCCCATGACGAAAGGGAACGGTCGGCACACGTCGCCTCGTTTCCCGGGTGGCCCTGCCTTATCGTTAGAAGGGACGTCCTCGTCGCCGGGAGTCAGAAAACGGCTCGTGGTAGACTGAGAGAGGTTGAGAATGCAACTGCCGAAGTTGCAGCTAGGCGATCGGGTCGCACACTCGCTCGTCTTTGCTACCAACTGCTTGTATAAGCAATCTGATTGTCGTGAGGAAGGCAGACCCCGGCACCCGGGGTTCGTCTGCGCTCGGTACGAGAATCAAACCGCCGACGTCAAAGCAGCCCGTGGCGTCACCCCGCTCTATCGTTTCGGGTCGGGCTTTGTGAGAATCTGTCGCTTTTCCACCCCGAGAACCCTCTCGGCGGAGGGGATTGTGGCAGGGACGGCTGGCCGCCTCGGTCGGGTTGAGCTTTTTACGGGACTCGCTCGTGTGTTCCGGGGCTCTACTCGCCGAGTGGTTCGGACGTCCCGGTCTCTTTGTCTGCGAAGACTCGGGCCTATCTGGTTGATCCTGCCAGTAATCATATGCTTGTCTCAAAGATTGCCATGCATGTCTAAGTACAAACTCTAGCACAGTGAAACTGCGAATGGCTCATTAGATCAGTTATGGTTCCTTAGATGATACAATCCTACTTGGATAACTGTGGTAATTCTAGAGCTAATACATGCACTAAAGCTCCGACCCTTTCTGAGGGAAGAGCGCGTTTATCAGTTCGAAGCCAGCCGAGCCGCAAGGCTCGTCTCTTTGGTGACTCTGGATAACTCTAGCGGATCGCACGGCCTCGAGCCGGCGACGCATCTATCAAGCGTCTGCCCTATCAGACTGTCGATGGTAAGTGCTATGCTTACCATGGTGATAACGGGTAACGGGGAATCAGGGTTCGATTCCGGAGAGGGAGCATGAGAAACGGCTACCACATCCAAGCGAAGGCAGCAGGCGCGCAAATTACCCAATCTCGATACGAGGAGGTAGTGACGAAAATAACAATACGGGACTCTTTCGAGGCCCCGTAATTGGAATGAGTGTACTCTAAACGTGTGCACGAGGATCTATTGAGGGCAAGTCTGGTGCCAGCAGCCGCGGTAATTCCAGCCCAATAGCGTATATTAAAGCTGTTGTGGTTAAAAAGCTCGTAGTTGATCTCAGGGTCGTTCGCGTCGGTCCCTTGCTGCAATGGCTCGGGTACTGCGCGGTGTCGTCCCCTTGCCAGACCTCTCAAAAGGTTGCTCTTGACTGAGTGGCCTGCTCGAGTGGCTGGAGAGTTTACTTTGAAAAAATTAGAGTGTTCAAAGCAGGCACAGCCCGCCTGTATAATGGTGCATGGAATAATGGAATAGGACCCCGGATCCTATTTTGCTGGTTTTTGGAGCTCAGGGGTAATGATTAAGAGGAACAGGGCGGGGCATCCGTATTACGGCGTTAGAGGTGAAATTTTGATCGTCGTAAGACGCCCTACAGCGAAAGCATTTGCCAAGTATGTTTTCATTAATCAAGAACGAAAGTCAGAGGTTCGAAGACGATCAGATACCGTCGTAGTTCTGACCGTAAACTATGCCAACTGGCAGCCCGTCGGCGTTGCTCTATCTGACTCGGCGGGAGGCCTACCCGAAAGGAAAGTCTACGGGTTCCAGGGGAAGTATGGTTGCAAAGCTGAAACTTAAAGGAATTGACGGAAGGGCACCACCAGGAGTGGAGCCTGCGGCTTAATTTGACTCAACACGGGAAAACTCACCTGGTCCGGACACTGGAAGGATTGACAGATTGAAAGCTCTTTCTTGATTCAGTGGGTGGTGGTGCATGGCCGTTCTTAGTTGGTGGAGTGATTTGTCTGGTTAATTCCGATAACGAACGAGACTCTAGCTCTGCTAACTAGTTCGCCGACAGCTCGCTCGTCGCGCGGCGCCATTTCGGTGGCAAACTTCTTAGAGGGACAGGTGGCGCATAGCCACACGAAGTAGAGCAATAACAGGTCTGTGATGCCCTTAGATG